>NC_092225.1:15800501-15823001 GCF_036320965.1 Panulirus ornatus
GTGTGTGTGTGTGTGTGTGTGTGTGTGTCCCCTTTTACATGAAGTTTGGAAAGTGTCGACAGTGTACGTAGAACATTTCAAAACGTTATCACAAGTTAATGCAGAGACTCTGTGATTGAATTATTCATCCGTAGAGGAACTAGTCTGTTTAATCTTAATTAGTCGTATAATGACCTTCATTACCATTCCAGCTGATGATCTCCCCCCCCCCTCCATCCCCCTCCCCCTCCCCTTGTTACCTTTCCTCGGTGAAAAAAAAAACGGGCGAGAAAAATGAAAAATCTGGAATAATAATTAGGCCTTGAAGGCTGCTTGGTTTCCCCCAACCCTCCCTAACCCCAACTTGCGTATGTTCATAGCCCTGGGCAGTGAAGGGAGGGAGGAGGTGGGAGGAACCTGTAGTTATAAGGGGGGGAAGAGTGAGGTGGGCTGACGTATAGGGAGAGTGGTGGTGCTGCCTGCGGAAGGAGAAGGAGAGAGAGAGAGAGAGAGAGAGAGAGAGAGAGAGAGAGAGAGAGAGAGAGAGAGAGAGAGAGGGGTAGTGTTGACTGCAAGGAGTGGGGTTAGGGTGGGGTGTGGAAGGCTCTGGCGTATTGGAACGAATGTGAGAGACGTGATGCGAAGGACGCCAGGAAGGACTGGACGGAGGAGGTGCGAACTGTGGCGAAGGATAGTGGATAAGGGAGGGAGAGAGAGAGAGAGAGAGAGAGAGAGAGAGAGAGAGAGAGAGAGAGGGAGAGAGAGAGAGTGAGTTAGTGGCAGGTGAATAAACAAGGTATGGAGAAAATGAAGGGGAGGGAGTGAGAGAGGAAAAAAAAAAGAGAGTGAGGGAGGGCGTACGTGCGTGCGTGCGTGGGTGCGTGCGTGCCTCGCCACTGCAGGGGCAAAGCCTGTGTGCAAACAGCAATCAGAAGAGCCTGGGAAAGAGTCCAGACTAATCCCCAGACGAGGACGACAGACAGACAGAAACAGAGAGGAGACAGACAGACAGAAACAGAGAGGAGACAGACAGACAGACAGACAGAAACAGAGAGGAGACAGACAGACAGACAGACAGAAACAGAGAGGAGACAGACAGACAGACAGACAGAAACAGAGGAGACAGACAAACAGACAGACAGACAGAAACGGAGGAGACAGACAGACAGAAGCAGAGAGGAGACAGACAGACAGAAACAGAGAGGAGACAGACAGACAGACAGACAGACAGACAGAAACAGAGGAGACAGACAAACAGACAGACAGACAGAAACGGAGGAGACAGACAGACAGAAGCAGAGAGGAGACAGACAGACAGAAACAGAGAGTAGACAGACAAACAGAAACAGAGAGGAGACAGACAGATAGACAGACAGAAACAGAGAGGAGACAGACAGACAGACAGGGAAAATGTCTTGTCATCTTGCGTTGGCTCCGTATTGTTATTATTTTCAGGGTGATTTAATGGTGTTTTTAGGGCCACAGGTGAAGCAGGTTGGTTTGAGACCAAGAACGGAGAGACGTCGAGGTTGAATCATGGGAGTACATGGCAGAACTCCTCACCCAGGGGTAGTCCAGCCTTCCCCTGCTACTGCTCGTAGCGCACCCATGAAGCTGATGCAAGTCATAGTAGAAAGAGTGAAAGAGATGGGACCCTACGAGTGTAGAGCTTCCTCCTCCCCCCCTGTATTATACAAATAGGTCATTCGAAATAGGCAATTTACACACAGGCACGCTAATACCATAACCAATTTTGGTACCCAATTTTTTTGCCCCTAATTTTCACCTTTCGAATTTGTTGTTTTTTTTTTCTTTTATGGTTGTGTATGCTTGAGGCCCCCCCCATTAGACACAGATGTGTAACAGCCGGACGTAATAGACGAGAAATCCGGCGCTGTTGCCTCAGTGAGGGCAATAGATTCTCTTCTCTACGTTACTAAACGGCCCATTCACATCGGATTCAGCCGATGCATTAACGATTCTACTTTTCTTTTAGCTTATTCATAAATAACTTTATATTGTTGTTGCGGGGCAAAGAAAATAAAAATGGGGTTTGTTTCCCTTTTTATTTCGCTGAATTAAATGCATTTACAAAAGGGTTTATTATGGGCTGATTCAATTCGACTTGAAAATACCATTTGAGGAGCAAGGCAGATAGTGGGATTTGAATACATATGGGTTTGCCTGTAGAACAGAGTCTTATGCCTATTAATATGGTTTTTCAACCCTGTCAAATGTCCATGATTTGTGGTCTTATTGTACACTGATTCCTTGTCCCTGACGTAATTATTCAGTAATGTAATTGATGCGAAGATGAACAGAGATGATAGGAGGAGAGAGGGAGAGAGAGAGAGAGAGAGAGAGAGAGAGAGAGAGAGAGAGAGAGATTCTCTCTTTCGAAAAAGCTTGAATTCTGCGTAGATTTTAAGGGTAGATTCTCGCGTAACCGCAGTTTTCCCTAATGCTTTGAAAAAAGAAATGTCCATTTTTTTTTTCCCTCAGACTCTCATTGTAATTTTTTTCTTCTCTGTTCCAAATTAATTTTCCGCCATCATTTTTTTTTTTTGTTTTTGAGTTGGTTCTGTTGGTTTTGGAAGCACCAGTTTGTAAGATTTCTAGTTTATATAACTTGATCATAAGGTTATAGATTTGGGAGTGTGGCTTCTAGTACTAAAAGGGAATTAGTTCAGTGTGTAATGAATGGTATGATTGGGAGCATGATAGAGTCACTGGTATGATAAGGGGCCAGTTTCAGAGTCTGGTATAATTGGAGGTAGTGAGAAGATCTGGTGGTGTGGTTAGGGGTAGTTAACAGCATCTGGTATGATTAATGGGCAGTTAGAGCCTGTGGTGTGGTCCGGTATGATTGAGAGGTAGTTACAGCATCTGGTATGATTAATGGGCAGTTAGAGCCTGTGGTGTGGTCCGGTATGATTGAGAGGTAGTTACAGCATCTGGTATGAAATGGAGGGATGGGGGGTAGTTACATTAGTGTGTTACATAGAGATTACAGTTCCTGGTGTGTTACATGGAGACGACAGTTCCTGGTGTGTTACATGGAGATGACAGTTCGTGGTGTGTTACATGGAGATGACAGTTCCTGGTGTGTTACATGGAGATGACAGTTCGTGGTGTGTTACATGGAGATGACAGTTCCTGGTGTGTTACATGGAGATGACAGTTCATGGTGTGTTACATGGAGATGACAGTTCGTGGTGTGTTACATGGAGATGACAGTTCCTGGTGTGTTACATGGAGATGACAGTTCGTGGTGTGTTACATGGAGATGACAGTTCGTGGTGTGTTACATGGAGATGACAGTTCCTGGTGTGTTACATGGAGACGACAGTTCGTGGTGTGTTACATGGAGATGACAGTTCCTGGTGTGTTACATGGAGACGACAGTTCGTGGTGTGTTACATGGAGACGACAGTTCGTGGTGTGTTACATGGAGATGACAGTTCGTGGTGTGTTACATGGAGATGACAGTTCCTGGTGTGTTACATGGAGATGACAGTTCGTGGTGTGTTACATGGAGACGACAGTTCGTGGTGTGTTACATGGAGACGACAGTTCGTGGTGTGTTACATGGAGATGACAGTTCCTGGTGTGTTACATGGAGATGACAGTTCCTGGTGTGTTACATGGAGACGACAGTTCGTGGTGTGTTACATGGAGACGACAGTTCGTGGTGTGTTACATGGAGATGACAGTTCCTGGTGTGTTACATGGAGATGACAGTTCGTGGTGTGTTACATGGAGATGACAGTTCGTGGTGTGTTACATGGAGACGACAGTTCCTGGTGTGTTACATGGAGATGACAGTTCCTGGTGTGTTACATGGAGATGACAGTTCGTGGTGTGTTACATGGAGACGACAGCCTCTGAAAGGTAAAATGGAATATGTAGCTTTAGTTGTTTGTGAAGGAAGTCTGCGTCAAGGACCGAGAGGGGGGGGGGAGGTCACTGTGATGAAAGATGAATAACTACTGGGAGGATTTTGTACAACTTTTGTGTGGAAATGAATAATTGTTTTTTTTTTTTTACCTGCGGTACAACACACGAGTGCACACTCACATCACGAAATGGGGCCCCTGCAAGTGCAAGAAAGAACCCCTTCCCTATACATTACACATAGGTAATTACTTCATGTACATCGTATTTAAAATCTGATTCACTTTGAAAAATCTTGTCAGTAAATTTTTTTTTTCCCCAAGCAGCGGTACCTTTGGATATAAGACTTGCGCGGACCTGGGTCTTCGGTACGTTGTATTAGGGAGACACACATCGGACTGTGGAGGGTCCGTGTGTGTGGGGACTCAGTGCTGTGGTCTGTGTCCCTCGGTTAATGGAAATCCAATGAGACCATCTGTTTGATGACGGTGACGCAAGCCTTGATATCAACACTTGAGCAGGTTAGGCTAGGTTAGGTTAGGTTAGGCTAGGCTAGCTTAGGTTAGGTTAGGTTAGGTTTGGTTAGGTTAGTCTAGGCTAGGCTAGGTTAGGTTAGGTTAGGCTAGGTTGGGTTAAGTTAGGTTAGGCTAGGCTAGCTTAGGTTAGGTTAGGTTTGGTTAGGTTAGTCTAGGCTAGGCTAGGCTAGGTTAGGTTAGGCTAGGCTAGGCTAGCTTAGGTTAGGTTAGGTTAGGTTTGGTTAGGTTAGTCTGGGCTAGGCTAGGTTAGGTTAGGTTAGGCTAGGTTAGGTTAGGCTAGGCTAGGTTAGGTTAGGCTAGGCTAGGTTTGGCTAGGTTAGGTTAGGCTAGGCTAGGCTAGGTTAGGTTAGGCTAGGCTAGGCTAGGTTAGGTTAGGTTAGGCTAGGCTAGGTTAGGTTAGGCTAGGCTAGGTTTGGCTAGGTTAGGTTAGGCTAGGCTAGGTTAGTTTAGGTTAGGTTAGGCTAGGTCAGGTTAGGTTAGGCTAGGCTAGGTTAGGTTAGGTTAGTTTAAGTTTGGGGAGAAAAACTATGATAGTGCATCTGAATTACTCGGTTGTGTTTGAACCGTGTGTTCATAAGTGCTCTTAAGTAATCCTGGGGTGTCTGCGGGGATTACTTAAGAAAGGGAGGTCCTGGTGTACTTATAAAGTAACAAGTCGTAGAAATACTGAAGTATTATGACTGACGCCGATGTAGAACAGGATTTTCTTTCTTCTTTTTTTTCTTCTTTTCCGTGAAGCGATTCGTATTTGTTTCCCGTACTGCGTTGCGCCATTTGGGAGTCTGGCCACGCGCGCTACGGAGGTTGGAGCGGTGCTTTGGGTCTAAAGCAGACGGACCCTTCCACACACACACACACACACACACGCGCGCTGCTTCGGCCAGACTCTCTCTCTCTCTCTCTCTCTCTCTCTCTCTCTCTCTCTCTCTCTCTCTCTCTCTCTGATGGCTATTTTTGTGTTACGGGGAGAGTTTTACACTCGTGTGTGTGTGTGTGTGTGTGTGTGTGTGTGTGTGTGTAGGGATGCACTTCGTAAGGAGAATACAAGAACCAGAGACACTCACGCTAATTAGAATCTCATTTGCATATTGGCTATAGTAGAGAGTCTCGGTGAAGTGTGATAACAGTAGTAAGGGATACGCGAGAACCTTTTATTCACTTGTAGAGAAAGAAGTTTCAGTGAAATAGATCTGATATAGTCATTTTGTTGGAAGTCTTTTAAGAACCCGAAGATGATGCTTAGTAACACATCGGCGAATCAGGGAGATAACGAAGACAAATTAACAATAGTAAACGCATCTTTTATTTTTGTTAGATTAACTCTTTGTTAGATATTTACAAGATTACCTTTTTGTTAGATATTTTACAAGATTACATTTTTGTTAGATATGTACAAGATTACCTTTTTGTTAGATATTTTACAAGATTACATTTTTTGTTAGATATTTACATGATTACCTTTTTGTTAGATATTTACAAGATTACCTTTTTGTTAGATATTTTACAAGATTACATTTTTTGTTAGATATGTACAAGATTACCTTTTCATGAGCTTCAGGGCGGCATATTGAAGTTCAGTTTTCAGTAGATGGAGTCATGTACAAATTCTTGAGCACGACTGCACGACACTAGAGCATAGCGGCACGTACATTAGAGCACGACGGTACGACCCGTGACTACGACGGTACGACCCTTGAGCACGACTGTACGACCCACAAATTCTTGAGCACGAGTGCACGACGCTAGAGCATAACGGCACGTACATTAGAGCACGACAGTACGACCCTTGGCTACGACGGTACGACCCTTGAGCACGACTGTACGACCCTTGGCTACGACGGTGTTGCGTGCCCCCAAGCACGACGGTACGGCATTAAAGCACGACGATGTTACACGTCTCTTAGCACGACGGTGCGACCCTTGAGCACTACGGTTCAATTGACGTAAACCCGAGACCTGACGGAACTTGGCTATACCGACTTGCCACCAACCATGTACTTCAAATGTAAATATAAATCATAGTTTTTTTCCGAAAGTAGTAGAGTACCTAAGTAAAAATAAAAAAAAAAGAATGTAGGTCACAGAATACCCTACTCGGAGTGACGTGACGTCACACGTGACGTTCTTACTGTTCCATCATTACGTCATCCACTTAGAGTGGGATTGAATAAGATTGAAGTTCAGGAACAGATAACCTCGGAGTGTCCCATGTATTCCCATGGAACAGTGATGACGTAAAGGGGGAGGTGGGTGGATAAGGTAAGCATATGCTTTAGAAGCATCACCTACACACCCGAGTGAAAGACATTGCTGTCGCCCACACTTTAACATAAAGCTTATCTGACTTTCATGCCCAGCTTAGCTCCTTCGTCTCTCTACATCTAGATTTTACTGTTTTTCCTCATTCAACGTACCACCTTAATTTTACTGTTTTTCCTCATTCAACGTACCACCTTAATTTTACTGTTTTTCCTCATTCAACGTACCACCTTAATTTTCTATCTCTCTACAATGAGAGGATTTCCAATTGTAGGGTTTTTAGGACCACCCTGCGTCTCAAGTGCGAGCAGTTTCGTCCGTCTTGCAAGTGGGATAAGGTAAGGAGTGTGTGGTATTCTCAGTAGGTGACTCATGGTTCATATATTTAGGCAATATTGTCACCCCTCTTCACGCCTCCTCGAGGGGGGTGGGTTGGGTTTGGGCAAAGGGGGTGCGAGTGTGGTGTTTACGAAAGGTCTTAGGGCCGAGGCGTATGAACAAATATACGGGATTATCGACGATCGATACATGATACACCCTTCCCCCCCTCCCTTCCTGGCTGCTGATTGTATGTAGATATATCTACCTGGTCTGACGTCGTATGGCGTCATGCTTCGACTTCACGGTGACATCACGTGTGTTGACTTCATCGAACCCCATCAAAAACCAGCACGCGTAACGTTACCTCTGACCTCCCGATTAGGGGGAACCATGCTGTTTGGTAGTTTGGTTCGCCAGGATTTCCATTCGAGGGAGAATAATTCATGATGGGGGGGGGGTGCCATCATCTGCCCCGCTCGAAGATTTGTACTTGACTCATTTTCTCGGTTCCTTCTTCAGGGTGATCCTCTCATCACGGTCTGTGTCCCCCTCACTCGAGACGGCCACGGTGGAGGCACGTATGCGCCCACGCTACGTAGGGCGCTATAAGAGAAAGAGTTGCTCCCAGGTGATCCATCGCTTGAGACGTAGCCAGTAAGGCCTGTGTCTGCAGTCCGCTACGCTGGAGGTGGTTCAGACGCTGACTTAGCGCAAGTATGTCATTAGCGACAGCAGAGGCTCCCGCGACTGCCGAAAAGGCGCCACTGAATATACCCCGCTTTAAGGCACTTTTGAGGGGCTGTTGAGAAGGGCTATGAGGCAGCTGTATCACACCATAACGTGGCGAAGATGAGCCACATGAGTGATTAACCTCCCTCAGTAAGATGGTAGGACCCTTCAGCACGACTCTACGACCCTTGGGTATAATGGCCTTTGTCTACGACCTTCCTATTACATCAGTACGCTTGGACTTCCTGCACCAACCAGAGAGCTTAACTCGTACCAGACTTACTACCCCTATCTTCCCAGCCTGGCTCTCCTCCTTACCCACCACATGATAGGGGCTGCCAGAACAAGTACAGAGAAGAGCATCCAAAATCATCCTCTCTCCCCTCTTCTGTATCCTCTCAGAAGGAACTCAAGGCACTGACCTTCCTGACTCTCTCCAGATATTAATGATATTAATGGGAAGTGAGTCAGTTGTTCGCTGATGATACAGCGCTGGTGGCTGATTCATGTGAGAAACTGCAGAAGCTGGTGACTGAGTTTGGTAAAGAGTGTGAAAGCCTCATTCGACAGGTTAGAAATAAGGTCATGTATTATTTCCCGCCACCGTCAACTCCTGACATCTGAGATCTCTCGTCCCCATGTTGCAGTTTACGCACCACCCCACCGACCGCATTGAGCCCATGGAAGATCATATTGACAAATACAATAACAACCCCATCCCTGCCATTGTGAACACCATCAGTGATCATTAGGGGAACTGTTAAATATACTGCTAATTATTATTATTATTATTATTATTATTATTATTATTATTATTATTATCATTATTATTACACACACACACACACACACACACACACACACACACACACACCACAGTACAACTAAGACACCTTTTAAACCAGTTCACCTGATCTCGGCGATTACCTTATGGGTGTACATATTTCCCTTCAGGCAGGTGTACAACTTTCACAACTGACGGTTGTGACAGGACATGTAGCCGGTGTATAGCGTGTGTTAATATGAGCCATAGTGGAGGGCCCTTTGAAGTCCTGGTTCAGATGTAATGTAATATGTCACTGGTGTCGCCATATGACCCCTCTCCCTCTCCCCCCCCCCCCCCCCCAGGAACCCACGAAACCTCTCCTCCCTCCTCCTCATAGTTGGGGTTCACAACCCCTCGTGTGGCAGGAGGGGTATTTGATCCTGGGGTTGTTCAGGGGGGAAAGAGACAGGATGGTGAGGGTTAGACGGATGTATAGAGGTAGAGAGATAGATAGATAGGTAAATAGATTGATAGATAGATAGATAGCGTGGTTGTGTGTGTGTGTGTGTGTGTGTGTGTGTGTGTGTGTGTGTGTGTGTGTGTGTGGTATAGATCTATAACCATAGACAGAAAAACAGCGACAGACACACAGACCTCCTCCAGTCAGAGGTGGGCTGATCAGTCAGGTGGACACGAGAGAGAGAGAGAGAGAGAGAGAGAGAGAGAGAGAGAGAGAGAGAGAGTGAGAGAGAGGGCGGCTGCGTTTCTGGCTCAGTTCCTCCCCCTAGCAAGGTGACTAATTAAGGCAGTGGATGGTGAGGCAAGGGTAGGGTCAGGTAGGGGTCGGGTCGTGGTAGCCTCACCTTGTACTGATGATGTTACCTGGCTGGCTAGCGGGCTGGATGGGTGGCTGGCTGGCGAGCTGGCTAGCGGGCTGGATAGATGGTTGGTTGGTGGGCTGGCTGGATGGTTGACTGCCTCCAGCCTCGCAACCACATACGCGAGAATGTCACGACCAGAGAAAGAAATGATGAACTCAGACTCCAACGAAGTTCGTTTCAAATAGAGTCTCCTCTCATTCCTGACCTGACGCGTCTGGATTTTACCGTTGGTGATGGGAAAGACGAGGTGAGAGATGTCACTCATGCTGAAAGTGTGAGGAATGATGCAGTATTAAGATGGAAATACACCTCATTATATCTCTTGTCATGTAGTTTTGACAAACTGGATGATCCCTCACTCTGCCATTTATATCAGGAAGACGAGCGTTTAAAGATTTAAAGTTGAAAGTACTATTACATGTAAGTTTAAATCCCTCTCATATATTCATACTGCCATTCGAACTTTTCGTAATGGTGTTCTTCAATATGGCGAAACCACGGGACATATTGGGAGGGCAATATAGTTAAGTATATCGAGTATATTCTGTCAGTGTCTGTGTGTGTGGGGCAAGTGGGTGTAGAGCAGTCGTTTCGGCACTATGTCCCCCACAATATGGCCAACTTGACCTGTTGTAATCTCCATTCCAAGGGATCTCATCCTCTCTCTAAAACCTCCGGTATAAACTTAATATGTCCTCCCGGTGATCCAGGGCGTCAAGGCCGATACTCAGCTGTCGGGTAATGGTGAGATAATCCCTATTGATGACTGATGTGGAGTGCTGGGGTGATAAGGGTGTGTGTGTGTGTGTGTCTGGGAGAGAGGTTATGGAAGGGTGGACGGAGTGTTAGCGGAAGGGGAGGTGTGAAAGGAGGGGATAGAGGGAAGGTAACTTGGGGCGATGGTTTAGGGAAGTGGGGGTAAGGGAGGGGGGGGGATATGGGATTAGTATGAGGGGAGGGTGATGGTTGCGTCGGTAAAATGGGGTGGGGGCAGAGGTTGTCAGGGCTTGGCCTCGAGCAGGAGAGCTGATGCACGAGACAGAGAACCTCCTGATGGGTGGCGGTGGTGCATGATTGGTGCCACGTAGGTACGTGGAAGGTAGGGTGATACTGATACAAGGAAGTGGCGATTGTGGAGGCGATGGTATTAGGGGCTGGGGGACGTGATAACCCGGGAGTCGTGAGGCTTCGGGGGGAGAGAGAGAGAGAGAGAGAGAGAGAGAGAGAGAGAGAGAGAGAGAGAGAGAGAGAGAGAGCGAGAGAGAGAGAGAGGTTGCAGCAGCATCCCAGATGCGTATGTGTGTATCATATGTTGGGCGGTACTCCCTCACTCATCACTACTGAACTGATGTATTTCCCTGTTGGGATCAGAACATCTTCTAAATGCAGATTTTTTTTTCCCTTTTCCCCCTCACCCTTTTGAATACTTCCTGAACTTCACTGAGATACAGCCTGAGTCGACCATAAAGTAGTAAACAAAGACAAGTGCATCGTTTGTCTTCTTTGGCCTCTCTCCCGAGACGGAGCTGAACTTTGAACCATAACTCAGGTCGGGGGAGTCGAGACTACCATCCCGTATGCTTATAAATGAGGGAATTTGGCCTTGGCATAACACGTTATCCGGCCTCTACAGCATCTGCTGCAGCTCCCTCTTCTTTTCTTTGGAGTACGACTAGCCACCATGGGCTGAGATTCTTCAGGAAGGTCACTCGGGGTTCGAAAACTCTAGGCGATGATTCGAATCGTCTTTACGGAGCGATTGAGTCCTGATCTGATACCGTTGATCTTTGTGTCGATACACTGAGGATCTGGCGTCAGATCATGCTAGATGAACAGCGAGTTCGAAGCCCGTGAAGAGGGTTTTGTGAGGTCGAACTGACCAGCGTGGAGGACCCTTAAAAGAACAGGACGCTTAATCGTACCTCTTCAGCAGATGCCTCAAGGTTGCTCGTGCGATCGTCACCTCGGAGACTCGAAAAGTGCGAGTCTACTTTGAGACTAGTTGCGAGTTGTGGTACCCACGACATGGTCTTGTGTTTTCCGTTGACATATCGAGCTGCTGTTTATATTCCTCAGGAGACAATATACAATTATTATCTCGTGTATCTGTATGTTGCATGTCCACCTGTCGTACTCGTTCTTCTTATGAGATTCCTTTACAGTCACTGAAAATAGTTAGAAAACACGGATGACGTGGTGTTCTGTGCAGAAGACTGTATTCCATGTTGTATATCATCAGCGTCGCTTTTTTGAGAATCATGTTTACCCTGACTTCTTCCCACTGTACCTTGTGACGTGCAGATACGCGCTCTCATAATGCAGTTAAGCTGATCCCTGCCGAGGGGCGGTGTTGCTATTACAAGAGACGATGAGGATATTGGTTTAAATAGTTTGGAAAGAGGCCGCGAAGGGGACTGGATAGTAGATATTGCATTTTGTGCTACCCAGGTCTTTCTTAATCTATCATAACTTGATATTCTTTATTTAGATAAACGCTCTAATGGATTTCTTTCCTTACTTATTGCCACTTTTGTGGCATTATGTTCAAGATAAATCATATGTCTGTGGCAGTAGGTACACGCGTGTTAGGGACTTTGTGGTCAAAGTTCTTAAGAAAACCTCTGTAGCGTAACCATCACAATTTCCTGGGTGATGGAATGGCAAAACTTAATCACCTTTTTCTTTTTTTCGTATACTTCCTGCAAGTGAACTGGGTCTTTACCCAGCGGTGATGGAGGGTGTCAGGTGAAGGTGGAGGGGTGACGAATGGTGGAAGTGGTGGAAGGGAGTGGGGAAATGATGATGGAAAATGATGGAAAACGTCCTGGAGTTATTAGTGCGGGTTGGTTGATGGGCGAGAGGTGGGAGTTAGTTGTGACTAGAGGATAGTGGATAGACCAGAGGATGAGATGCAGTTGATGGAGGACAGTGGATAGACCAGGGGATGAGATGCAGTAGTTGTTGGAGGATAGTGGATAGACCAGGGGATGAGAGACAGTCTTTGGTGGAGGATAGTGGATAGACCAGAGGATGAGACGAAGTTGATAGAGGACAGTGGATAGACCAGGGGATGAGAGACAGTCTTTGGTGGAGGATAGTGGATAGACCAGAGGATGAGACGAAGTTGATGGAGGACAGTGGATAGACCAGGGGATGAGAGGCAGTAGTTGTTGGAGGATAGTGGATAGACCAGGGGATGAGAGGCATCTGTCTTTGGAGGATTGTCGGTAGACTAGAGGATAAAAGGCAGTTATTAGTAGATAGAAGTTTGTTGGGGAATAGATGGATAGAGAGAGAGAGAGAGAGAGAGAGAGAGAGAGAGAGAGAGAGAGAGAGAGAGAGAGAGAGAGAGAGAGAGAGAGTAGAGACTGAGACGCATTTATGAGTTCGTTGGGTTTGACTCCAGGTCCAGAAGCCGTCGTGTTGGAAGTGTCTGGACTGATGAGTGGAGCAGAAGTGGAGGAGAGGCACCTGCGATCATGTGGAGTAACATATATATATATATATATATATATTCATTTGATCCTCATATGGGCCCGGCCTCCACTTGTGATAAGAATCTCTATCTGTTATCTACAAAGGTCTGTAGGGCCTGGGAGTGGATAGGGAGTTGTGGTGTCGGTGGATAACACTTGACAGCTCGAGACTGGATGTGGGCAGAGATATGCAGCCTTTCTTTGTTTCTAGCGCTACCTCGCTAACGCGGGACACGGCGTATAAATGTATAGATACAATGTACTCGTTTTCTGGAAGATGCTTATGGATGGAGTTACTTGTGTCCACATCTCGCGTAGTTCATGGTCCCAGGTGGTATATAATTGACTTGATTCTCAAGAAATGATACGAGGGTGAAGATGAAACCTTGTTAGGAACTTGCAGGTTTTTTTACCTGAGGCATTCCTTCAGTAAACATCTAATATAATGGAAATGAAAAAGAATCCGTTTCCTTAGATATATGGGTTTGACAAAAGATGAATTTAGATATTTGTTTTAGCAAACTGTTTGATCATGTGACCTGTTGTTTCAAACCATAAGCTTTGCTGAATCGTGTCGTTTGATCACAGGGTTTGAGCTCAGGGTTACTTGACTTTATTGATTCATAGTTTCATTTCAAAGATGTTTTCTATGTAGCGCTTCATAATGGTCGTTCTGAGGTATAAGACATCCGTTTCCAGTCACCAGTGTTGTTAAGTAGAGTCGGATGTGTTCATCTTGGCGAAACAATTGTTTGGTCGGTGTTCAATACGGGTTCGAAAGTTGAGGTGCCGAATCATACGTCCCTTTGCATTTTCGTCTCGAGTTTGTGCGTCACGAATTTTGCTGAACTGAGTCGAATTTTTGTACGACTCGGTAGAATATTCTTATTGTGTCATAAGTGCCCAGCTTAGGCTTCTTGATGAACCTGATTCGAGCATTTTAAACTTCCTTTTGAACTGTGTTTCGAAGTTCACTATCTGTTCACTGGCTTCCAATCTTTATTGTTGATCGAGCTTGTGGTTCATCGAAGATGGAAGAGAGTCTTTAGTTAGTCTAGATGTCTCAGATCTTAGATTTTATTCATTAACTTTGCTAAGGTTGTTTCGGGGTTTGAACTATCTTATTGTGATCATTCAGTTTAATTGTTTTAATTCAATTATTTATTTATGATTACCCAAGGACCAATTATTTTTTGAGAGAGTCTTGTGTATTAACGAGAAACACTTTCTGAAGCCTTTTGCAGCCCAAGGCTACGCCATTTCCAGTAGCAGGGAAATGTGGACTCCTTTGGAGTAAGAAGTTCTCTAACGAGACCCTTCTCCTGGTTACACAGCCTTGCCTTTTAAAAGGTTCACTCGCGGTGTAACCTCTTGCAGACGGAGCACGGTAACACCGGGGAAAGCGATCATATCAGTCATCGGGGTTCGAAGTCTGAGGTGAATCATTACGTTCCTCATAATGGACAATTAGATACGAATTTCCCATTTTTTTTTTCCATATCTATATTAATGGAAAAGAAGTTAGAAAACATGGCACGCTTATCTGACACACTTAGAAAATCTTAGGCCTGATGATGTCTCTCGATAATGAAGATTTAAACACTATGTTACGATATATCGAGCCACGGTTGGTCGCATGGTTTCAGAAAATGGAACTTGGACATGGTCTCAGAAAATGGAACTTGGTCTAGTTGTTTACCATCGTCTTTGGGGAAGCTGCTTCACACGTGTACACCAACAGCTCTCAGAGTGTTGTGTTTACAGGGACTACATTTTAGTTTGTCTGTCTTCGTGGCGAGAGTCAGTGACAGACAGAGGAGTATGTTGGCTTGAGACAGAGGAGTGTTGCTTGAGACTGAGGAGTATGTTGGCATGAGACAGAGGAGTATGTTGGCTAGAGACACAGGAGTATGTTGGCTTGAGACAGAGGAATATGCTGGCTTGAGACAGGAAAATGTTGGCTTGAGACAGAGGAGTATGCTGGCACGAGACAGAGGAGTATGTTGGCATGAGGCAGAGGAAAATGTTAACGTTCTTTGGCTCCTTGAAAGAGGAGGCGTGGCACCTGGCCCCCACAGGACGAGACTCTGAATAAACCAGGTAAAGCAAAGGCAGGCAGAGCGTCGCCCTGTTGACATAACCTTGGAGGAGGCCGAACCAAAACAAACCAGCGACCCAGTTTGCGCGCGCACGCCGCAGAGTGGGTCGTCCTCCCCTACACGCGGTGTGAAGCGAGGTCACGTGAGGTGAGCCAGTGTTCGCGCGGTGGCGGCAGTGGCGGGAAGGCTTGCTATTGGTCCGTGGCTCAGGGGGGGTTAGTTCACCAAGTGACATTCGTCGCGAAATGGTGTTCGTTTGAGCTGATTTTCAGTGTCTTACGTGTGTGTGGGGAAATGTGATCCAGATTTTCAGTGCTGGTTTAAAAAAAAAACGTATAATGGTATTTGGAATAATACTTTGTGCTCTGAAAGAAAAAAAAGATATACGTACTTTTTTCGCATGGCAATTCTTTACACCAGAGAAAATGGCTTTGTCGAAAAGAACAACATTTCTCATCAGTCCCCCCTTCCCCCCCACCCACCACCATTTTTTATCATATATCCGTTTACGGAATAATTATCTGATAGATGTGAAATACAGTTTTAATTCGAGTTATGGGAATTCAATTCGAACAACGACCCTGCCGTAATATAAATGTAAATGACGTGTTTCGTGTCCATCCTGCAGAGGTGTTGCAAAGCGTATGTATGTATGTATGTATGTATGTATGTATGTATGTATGTATGTTGCTCCTGCACAAGAGCTGTGAATGTGTGCTGTGAAATTTATGAGCGGTCTGTGGAAAGCATAATGCTGTTAAACTACCTCGTTATCCTAGTTAAACTACCTCGTTATCTGTGTTAAACTACCTCGTTATCGGTGTTAAACTACCTCGTTATGTGTGTTAAACTACCTCGTTATGTGTGTTAAACTACCTTGTTATCTGCTGTGTATTGTTTTTGACAGACGAGTTCTGTTCTTTTTTAATTTTTTTTTTGTATCTTTTCATTCATGTATGTTTGTTTAAGGTTCTTGTGCTGTACTGGAAAAAAGGAAAAGAGAAATGGTGAATGTTATATTTTGAAATGTTAGTATCCTTGAGTACGACTCTACGACCATTGAGGACGACGGTACGACCCTTGAGTACGACGGCACGACCCTTGAGGACGACGGTACGACCCTTGAGGACGACGGTACGACCCTTGAGGAATACGATACGACCCTTGAGTACGACTCTACGATCCTTGAGGACGACACTAAGACCCTTGAGCACGACGGTACGACCCTTGGGTATGTTCGCCTGGCCTTTGACCTGACTCTTAAGGGTGTTGTAAGGTCGTGCTTCAAGACGGTCAGAGACGAGAAGAAAGAGAGAAATAAAAAATATTATAAACTGCAAGCAATTATAACTCGTCAGATATACAAATATTCGCGACAGTGTGTGTTCTTCAGCGAGTCATGTTGACTTTGGGTTAATTAGTTTAACCTGTATTGAAATAAGGACTTCAAACACTTGTGTGACTGAGTGGTGGAGAAAAAAAAAAACCTTGTCTGGAAAAATTATTCTAATTAAGTTACGTTAGGTCTTTTCGTTATTCGGATTTTACGCTGGAAATCATTATTGAAAATAAAGAAATAAAGAAAGAATCGTATTTATTAATCTGAAAGTGTTTTAGGTGGGATGGGATGCCAATAAAGCAGTGGTTAATTGTGTATTAAAGCGTCGAGGTGCTGTAAAGACGTGTGGTTGTTAGTGAATTGGTCATCTCAGGCCTGTTGTGTTATTACTAGTTGTGTTCTCAGTGTTTTATGATGATTATTATCATTAGTGTTGTGAATGCTATTGATGGGACTCACAGTGTCTCATGTATTGTTGAATAGCTTCGTTCTCGGTGTTGTAATCGATGGTTTTGTGACTGCGAAGATAATTTTCATTATTTGGGTATAATTAGTGTTATTGGTACAGTGTTATTGGTATAATTAGTATTATTGGTACAGTGTTATTGGTATAATTAGTGTTATTGGTGCAGTGTTATTGATATATTTAGTGTTATTGCTACAGTGCTACAGTGTTATTGATATATTTAGTGTTATTGGTACTGCGTTTTTGGTATGATTAGTGTTATTGGTATTGTGTTATTACTGATACGTCTATGACTAGCTGTCTCTGTTGTAATTTAGCGTCTTCATATGTTGTGGCCAGGTCTGATGCAACAACCGTGTCCTCAAGTGTTGCATTTGATGGTGTTGTGTGTACCTGGTATGGCGGCGACTAGTGCCGCCACCGTTGTTGGTGTAAAAAAGTGTTGCAGAGAGTGTTTCTTACCTTTGTATCGCTAGTGGTTGTGGTTATTATTGTAGACTTGTTGATGATGGCGTTGTGACCTGCTGGGGGCCAGTGATGTGGTTATTATTGTAGACTTGTTGATGATGGCGTTGTGACCTGCTGGGGGCCAGTGTTGTGGTTATTATTGTAGACTTGTTGATGAGGGCGTTGTGACCTGCTGGTGGTCAGTGTTGTGGTGAGTATTGTAACCAGGATTGTCTGTGGCTGATGGTTCCTGTGAAAGGTCGTCAGGTGTTGTGATCACGTGTGTTGTAGCTGGTGTTGAAGCGAGTCTTTTTGCCCACCTGTTGCTGCCACGTACGTGACCAGGGCTGCCTGTGAGCCTGGGTTATTGTTATGGCATTAATGGTTGTAGTCTTATGGTTTGTGCCATCATCTGTTCTTTTTTTTTAAGGGGGAGGGGGGGGGGGCGCTCTAGAGTTGTGGTCAGTATTCCCTCTGATCAGAGGTTTTATATTCCTTTGTAATGACCCTTTGTGACCCTAGGTCTGTCTGTGGTTTGTGCAGTTTCGAATGGTCGTGTTGCAAGAGGCTGTTATCACAAGGTACCTTGACCAATGTTCGTTTGGGGAGTATGCTAGTTTGAGGTGTGGTTATACCATCATTATCGTATAACCAACACCACAACCACTATACTCTCTTCCATTCTGTAAAACTCGATGACTTCTGTCAGGTACAATATTCTTCACAACCCTGGGTTAGGTTAGGGTGGGCCGGGTGAGTGGGTGGTCTTTGCCTTTGGCTTGACGGGATGTAAAGGAATTCACACACCACCGGACCACTGGGTCGCTTTCGAAGCTGTTTGTGGTCGTGGAAGATACACCCCGAACTCACGCATTAGTGTGGGTGAAAGTTGGAAGGTCTCTGACACAGGTGTGGCTCGTCCTGTTGCTCTGGAGGAGCTTGAGGGGAGGAGGGGGTCCGCGGGTGTGTGTGTGTTTGCCTTGTCTAGATAATGTTGTCCCACGTCAGGCAGCGACCTGAGGCTGATGTGGGCGGGATGCCCCGCGCGCGCGCGTACGGTTTGGTTTTACTGGGCGGTTCTCTTTGTGGGTACGACGGTGGACGTACGATCCTGTAGCCCAGGTCGTCATGCCTAAGGGTCATTCATACATCGTCGTGTTTGATGGTGTTGAATCTAGACGGTCCTTTTGAAATACGGGGCGAAAACCGCCTTCATCATACACCCCCTGTTATGTTCCCTTCACTCACACTGTCTCAGGCCTGCCAGTAAAGCCTCCTTGTGTCGAAGTGTTGTACCCACTGTACGCTCTGTGCTGGCCTCCACCTAGCCACCGTCACAGAAACGCTTGTAGTACAGCCATCTTAAAGCTAAACTAAAAACTCTAGACTCTTTTCTTTTTTATTCGTGAATCATGTTTTTCATTCGCACAAACGTTTTCTATCTTTATCACTTCAGAAATCCCATGGAAACTGTGAAATCAGTTGTTGGTTTTATTAAACTACAATGGATATCAGGACTTGACAATGAGTGATTTTTGGTCTGTATAAATGTAGTTCTACATCAGGGACGGTAGAGCTGGAGGCAAATGTCATTGTTTACCTTAGGTAGTTGGCTCCCGTTAATTAAAAAAGTTTATATATATATATATATATATATATATATATATATATATATATATATATATATATATATATATATATATATGTATATATATATATATATATATATATATATATATATATATGCAGTAAAAGAAAATGATAAAGGCTGGGGCCGTAAATATGTATCACGATAACTGTATGCCTTGGAAACATGATAAATGATACAGAAGTTATTGAAGAACAGACTGAACTGGTGAGCTACATAGTACACCGGATCAATCCGATTGTGAGAGTACGTAAGCATGCGGGCTGCGGCCTCGAACAGCCTGGCTGTCATGAGAGGAGCAACAATTTAAGTAAGTCAGGTCCCCCAGATCGAGGTGTGGAAGAAGGAGGAGGAGGAGGAGAAGGAAGAGGAAGAGATGAGCCTCGAAAGTTAACGTAGGGTTAAACTTGAGAGGGAAATGTACGTACCATCATGCCCTGGGGAAAACAGACGTTGCCAGCGTCATTAACGTGAAGGCAGGAGACTCGAATTGCATCGTGTTTCTGAGCCTCGTTTGAAGCAGGGTTTGGTGGGAGGTGGGGGACAACATTGGACCTAGGTTAGAGCCAGAGCATATGAGGGACACAGAGGAGGGGTCCTTACACGCATGAAGGCGAGGAAGGTGCGTGAGCCAATAGTAAATGCGATAGAACGAATTAAAGACACTCAGTCAAAAAGGATTTCGTCCCTCAGGAGTATAAGATATCCAGCGGGCTTCTCCCAGCTGGACCCACGGATGTGGAGGTGCTGAAATGGCGAGGAAGATGACCATGGATGATGATGATGACTGTCCTGCCCTGCGTTGTGTGGATGATCATTGTCTTAACAACGCGAGATCGTCCTGTGGGCCAAACGGTAATGGTTTTAAACACCTTCGGTATATTGCGGAAGAGTTCAGACTCCCAATTTTTTTTTTCCCCTCATGCTCTCTTAACGAGAAAAGTTAGAAAGGAAGTCTCTTTTTTTCCTCTGAACAGGAGAGGATAAAGTGGAGTCATGTTATAATGTAGCGCACATCAGCTACAAGAACATGTTACGAGTATACAATTATTCTTAGGTAACCCCAGGACCCTTTTTTTTTTGGGGGGAGGGGGGGTTGAGGGAGAGCTCCCTGTTGGAGCTTTGAGGCTGCGCTCCATGCGGGAGCAGGGTATACTGGCGTTCCTAATGGGGTGAAAGGGTCCTTGAAATCGGTGATCTTGCATCGTCGAAGATGTCTAATCACTCGTTCGCCGTGTTACCACTTGCAGGCAGAGTACGGTAATCCCATTTACGCACTGTATATATGCATGTGACATACTGTACTTTTAAAGTTATATACTTTATATCAAACGGGCGGATTGCATGCGTTTAAAAGGGAACGATGAATAATGCGTTTAAAAAAACAAGTGGTCTATACTGTAGTTCAGGCTTTGAAATATGCCGGCATCGATGATATATAAACCCAAAGGAGCTTTTGGTTTATTCAGACGTAAGGTGATGATGAAGAGCTTGGCTAGACACGGGAATATTTCCCAAAATAGTTGGGCAAGTAGATGAGCAATGGTGTATTAAATTGAGGCAGCCATGCGCCTGGACATACAGAGTTGAGGCACAACAGATGTTACAGAACTGGGAGGCTATGACTGTAATTGTTAACTAATGAAAATAGCTTATGGCCCAAGGTTGAGGGGGGGGGCTGGATGTTTTCCACAATCTGGGTAAGCACATGAGGGAGGTCCGTCTACATCATAGTATAAAGACTTGAATTATGCACAACGTGGAGATCATCAGAGGATACCCAGAAAACCTCCAGGATGACTACAGGTACATCACGACGGAAGAGACTTCACGTAAGACTTTAACTAAGACGAGGAACTTTCCACAGGGACGAGAGGAAGTTAGTTTGATACGTATCGTGTAGAGGTGGCTGCTGCAAGCTGACGTCATCGGATGGAGGGAGTGGTTAGGGGAATCTGGTTTCAGGACGAAGATTCTTGTGGGGAAAGAATCTTGTTTTTTTGGGGGAATTTATTCTCCGGGGATTTTGATGTTTGTGGTATACGTAGCTACTGTTTAAGGATGTGTTGGTGTGGCGTCGGGTAGGTTGAAGTATGTATTTGACGGAGAGAGAGAGAGAGAGAGAGAGAGAGAGAGAGAGAGAGAGAGAGAGAGAGAGAGAGAGAGAGAGAGAGAGGTGAGGAGGGTGTGTGTGTGTGTGTATGTGTGTGTGTGTGTGTGTAGCAGAGGAGGCGGGAACAGGATCCGTCACGGCGGTGTCGCTCACCCTCCAAGCTGACGGGAGGTAAACCCAGACACCTGAGAAGACCCTGGTCGGTGGTGAGCTGCCCCCGGGCTCTGGCTTCCTGCTCCTCCTCCTCCTGCTCCACCTCCTCCGTCACATTACCTACGCCTCCTCCTGCTACAGGGGAAAGAGAGAGGGAGGGAGAGAGAGCGCTGGGAGAGGAGGGAGGAGTGCTAATGGGAAGTGACTCTGATGTCTTCGACACTGGGAGGTAGGAAAACAGGGGAGGTGTGGCTCACACGGTGAATGTGTGGTAGATGAGGTTGCAAGGTGGTGCCCCTGTTGTTGTTGGTGGCATGTTGGTTACGGCCGGCCTGTGGTAGTGTGGTAGGCTAATACACAGGAAGTTAGGGGAAAGTTAGGCATATCAAATGTATGTGCCCTACAGTGGTTTTGATGCTTCCTTAGTCAGGCTGTTAGAGGCTTTCGCCCGTAAGAACTACACATCCATCGTATTCTGGCCGGCTTGATGCATTTTGAATCCTGAACCTTTTAAAAAGAAGTTCCTCGACCTGTCCATAGTCTTTCTAAAAGGTTTCAGATACTCTTAAGCTGTTATGGATCCCGAATGGTTGCACTCTTTCTTCTGGTCTCTCTGGCCCTTTCTGATGTCAGTGGTAATGTCTCTATCACCCATGTCTGCAGTCACAGTAGGAGACCTATTTCGGTGGGCAGATTTGGAGCTGTGTCTTCCAGGAGTTCCTTGCTTGTAGATTGTGATATTTCTCTCTCTCTCTCTCTCTCTCTCTCTCTCTCTCTCTCTCTCTCTCTCTCTCTCTCTCTCTCTCTCTCTCTCCTACACCTTCACTGATTCCACTCGTTCCCATTGGTTCAGACTGGCATAGGGCCGCGAAATGATGGAAGAACCCGGGACTGTCTCATATCGATATGTCTTGTTGCCTGCCGTACTGATAAGATTATCAAGGGTGAGTTTGGGCAGTGGTTGGTCCTCTTGTCGGGTTTGTTACTACGAAGAAAAAGAGGTGGTTTATATTTTTTAAGTTGTGGCGGATCACCTACTACGTTCCAGGGAGACCAATGATCATGTCTTTACCAGCCTCTAAACTGAACAAACGTCTTAGATGATATAAAGAATTGGATCGTTCTGATGGCGTTGTGATGTCGGATTGAAAGTTGATTATTTATATCGAGAACCTGAGCGACGCTGAGTATATTCTGGGGAGACCTGACGAGGAACGTGTGCGACACACCACTCCAGTGGAGTCTTCAAACCAGTGTATACATGAGGGAAAAGTTGGCCGAGGGAAGGTAAATTCAGGAACACAGGAAATGACTCTAGGGAGAGTAGAACACGTGAGAGGGGGGGAAGGGAGAGCTGCTGCCTGCGTGCTCTTAGGGGATGGGAGAGGGAGGGA
>NC_092225.1:15828001-15835501 GCF_036320965.1 Panulirus ornatus
AGAATTGATCCAGGGGCAAAATTCCGATCGTAATGTGGAAAGATATAGAATTCCACTATGTTGAATGGATTCTGAGGCCATTGATTAGAGATTAATCCTCGATTATGTTTATGATTAAAAGCCCCCAGCCCTCCCTATTATTCTCTTCTTCAGTAAACCTTACGTGTGTAAGTTCTTCAGGACATTGCTTTAAAGTTTAGAGGCACCGCGTTTGAAATTTACCTTAATTTCTAAGCAGTAATTCAAGATAAGGCTTCGAGGTGTTGGTTGGTTAAGTTGATCATTTTGAGCTATAGGTCTGTTCGCTGCTAAAGTTATTTTTCAGGCCTCTAACGTCAAATTTAAAACCACCAGTCGAAAGATCTCTGACACCTTCTTCAGGGGTTCAGAGTAATTCTTTTACCCTATACACGCTCTCACTGCTTATGTGTATATGTATATATATATATATATATATGGCCCCTGAGGGACTGGTGAAATGAAGACGTCTTGTGTAATCGTATGGGAAACCTTGAATAAAGGTTCATTCTCCTCATTATATGATAATCTTACCTGCTCTCCTAGACCTGATGGGCATTAAACAGACTGTTTATTTACTGTTGCTTCTGTTTTTACTTCTCTGTTGCTTGTGCTACTGTTACTTGAAGCCGTTGCTTACGTTGAAGTAATTTGTTCCTCAGCTGCTGCTGTTATACGTCTTGGGAAATTGTTGATATTGTTCATAGTCGCATTTTGTTATTGTTCAGCCATCGTGGGGTTCTGTTGCTCCTTTTTCTCTCGTTCTGTTTGGTAGATCCTGTTGCCCGTTGATAATGTGGTGGAGTCCTGTTGGTGATTGTGCTCGTGAATTGGTGTGGTACACTGATGATGTTTTGTTAATTTGTTTTTGAATCACGTTTTGCCTTCCCGATCGATCTAGATGTTGCTGGACGGAGATGATAATTCTTGTCAGTCTCTAGTGTTACCTACGTAAGCATTGCCTGTTGAAATACAAGTGTTCTAATATATATATATATATATATATATATATATATATATATATATATATATATATATATATATATTAGAACACTTATATATATATATATATATATATATATATATATATATATATATATATATATATATATATATATATAATCCCTGGGGATAGAGGAGAAAGAATACTTCCCATGTATTCCCTGCGTGTCGTAGAAGGCGACTAAAAGGGAAGGAAGCGGTTGGCTGGAAATCCTCCCCTCTCATTTTTTTTTTTTTTTAATTTTCCGAAAGAAGGAACAGAGAAAGGGGCCAGGTGAGGATATTCCCTCAAAGGCCCAGTCCCCTGTTCTTAACGCTACCTCGCTAATGCGGGAAATGGCGAATTATATGAAAGATATATATATATATATATATATATATATATATATATATATATATATATATATATATATATATATATATTTATATATATATATATATATATATATATATATATATATATATATATATATATATATATATATATATTTTTTTTTTTTTTTTTAACTATTCGCCATTTCCCGCGTTAGCGAGGTAGCGTTAAGAACAGAGGACTGGGCCTTTGTGGAATATCCTCACCTGGCCCCCCTCTGTTCCTTCTTTTGGAAAAAAAAAAGAAAAAAAAAAAAAAACGAGGAGAAGAGGAAGACCAAATTGGAGGTGGAAAGATGGAGTGAAAAAGATTTTGTGTGATCGGGGCCTGAACATGCAGGAGGGTGAAAGGAGGGCAAGGAATAGAGTGAATTGGAGCGATGTGGTATACCGGGGTTGACGTGCTGTCAGTGGATTGAATCAAGGCATGTGAAGCGTCTGGGGTAAACCATGGAAAGCTGTGTAGGTATGTATATTTGCGTGTGTGGACGTATGTATATACATGTGTATGGGGGTGGGTTGGGCCATTTCTTTCGTCTGTTTCCTTGCGCTACCTCGCAAACGCGGGAGACAGCGACAAAGCAAAAGAAAAAAAAAAAAAAAATATATATATATGTATATATATATATATATTATATATATTTATATATATATATATATATATATATATATATATATATATATATATATATATATATATATATATATATCTTTATGTGAATATTATACGACTTAACTCCTTGACAATACGTGAGAATGTGTCTGCCATGGTGTTTCTGTATATAGAAATTCATTACTTTAGTTTTCAAATTCTAACCTTTAAAAAGATGGAATATGATCATTCCTTTTGTATATAATTCTAAATTCATAATAACTTTTAAAGACGAGATCATTTGTACCCACCGAACGGGTTATGATTATAGATTTCACCGCGTTGTGCATCGCTGAAATACAACACCGATGTATCATGTGACTATTAGGGAAAAAACACACAAACTGTCGGCCAGACACCTGACCTGTGTTTGGTTATGGTGTGACGTTGGCACTCACGACTCTTTATAACGTCATTTTCGTATTATTAAAGTGACACGACGCTGAGGTAGCGTAATTAGGAAAGGTCTCCTTGTGTATGACGTAGGCGATATTACGTAGTGTGGAGTTTAAGAACATGTGGCTGAGGGTGTTTCCTGTGTCGTTACATATGTTGTATGTTCATGTGGCTCTGCCTGGTTGTATGTTGCCATGGAGACGTGCCTATGTTCTCAAAGCTACCTTGCGCATGCGGGAAATAGCGAACTTGCATGAATATATATATATATATATATATATATATATATATATATATATATATATATATATATATATATAAAGAGGTCCTAATTATTTTTGCCAAAGAAACCTGGGCGACATTTATCTAGGAAACAAAAGCTTAATGGCGGTCTCCTGAGATGCTAAAAAGCTCTTCAGTCACCAAAAGAAGCAACAAAAGCTGTAATAACATCGTCCTTAATTAGAGTGATAGCACAAATAAAAGCCGCCCGTCCCCCCCCTAAAAAAAAAAAAAGATAGAAAATAAAAGACACACGCTTCTCGTTTTCCTTGGACGGGACGCTTATGTAATTGTTGTTTTAAAGATTGAAACATTTGCAGGATAAACAGGAGGGAAGAGGAGATAATTCCACGGGGAGGATCGGGCCAGTATGCAAATAAGACTCGACATGTAAATGCACACGGAGGAGCCTCTGGCTCAACCTGCACAGTTTTCCTCCCAATTTACCCGGCAGCATTTGTGCCTTCTGACTCTCTCTCTCTCTCTCTCTCTCTCTCTCTCTCTCTCTCTCTCTCTCTCTCTCTCTCGGGGGGAGGGGGTGGTTTTTGTCCCTTGTTCGTTCGTTCCGGTCGTATTGGAAGCCGCTTTCCGTCCCTCGTTCGGAGGTTGTAGCTCGAGCAGATAGGGCCAGATGTGGTCACGGTTTGGTCTCCGACGTTTACGGTGTTGTAATTTGTCCGTCAGTGTGTTCTCGTCTCATTTGGAGATGTGTTTTTCCCCTCCCTCCTCCACCAACCCTGAGGACGTGCGTCTCTGAAGGGCTCCAATGCGCTTCCTGTTTCCAGTCGCTCTTGTATCTTCTTCTCGTATATTCATATACATATTCGTAGGACTGGAGGAGCAGATACGATGTTGAGTTGGAGTTGTTATCGTAGAGGTATTATACTTTTGGGGTTAGGTGCTCGGTCGAACAGTGACAAAAAAATGGGGACAAGGTTGGTTTAGGTGGTTGGTCCTTCAGGCTACCTGGCAGGGTCATTAAGGCCGTTAATATCATCCTACCTCCAGTAATTGAAAAGAAAAGTCCATAACAGCCTTATAAAGTCTTGAGGATGATTGTAAGATCACATACGATCCCCCTGTGTATGTACAGGCCCGTGGTCCTTTAAGGAAACCCATTTATACATCGGTCATGTATTTATCTTCGTTGCAGATATGAGAATGAAATCGGTGATGCAGGTCTTGTCAATCATGTTTTCCACTGAGGTTGGTGCACTAGAAAACTAAATATTGGAATTAGAATCTTTTAGGAAAGAAGGAAAGAGAAAAGAAAATAAGAAAGAGTTGCTCCACTGTGTTGGGGGAAAAATAATTATGATGATAAGTGAGGTGCAGTGTTGATGGGGGAGGATTTTTGACCAGAGCCATGTCACTGGTGAGGGACCATGTCCCTCGCGGCCTCAGATGATGAGTCTTTGGACGCCCTCGTCTACACACCACACACCATGACTCGGACTATAATACTGTGGGGTGTATCTGGCGTCTTCTGAGGTGTGGCCAAGTGCTCGAAGGATGATCGGTCTGTGGCCGGAGTGATGGGTTAATTACCTTGAGATTTGTTTATCTATAGTCCTATGTGCGTGAACGTCAGAGGACGAAGACTTGCCCGAGCTCTTGGTGATGGGTTGGAGTGTAAGTGTTTGGGAGCTGGTGCGGTCGGTGCGGTGATTGGGCCAAGACCGAGCTGTGACGTTATGGGACGCGGAGCTTCGCTATTGGCCAAGAAGACCTTTTGCGTAGATGGGACGCAGAGCTTCACCATTGGCCGAAGACCTGTGACGTAATGGGACGCGGAACTTTACAATTGGAGGAAAAGAATGTATCGAGAGAGGAGTGTGGGAAGCAGATTATTATGGACTGGGCACACGCCAGGACCCAAGACGAAAAAGGTAAGTTTTGTGGCTTCTTGATTGATGATGTTTCTCTAAAATGAAAAAAAAAAAAAATTATACTGTTATCTAAAAGTTAGGATGGATATTTTTGCTTCTTAACTCTACGATCCAATATTGTCACTCTACATGCAGTCACCTTTTACAAACAGAATTTCTGTAATCATATGACACCGTAGCTTAAGCACCTGTCATAAGCAGACCTTAAGTTTAAACGAGAAAATAATGAATCTCTCTAATGTAGAAGTTTAAATGCCGACCCTAAGGCGAAGGGCAAGTGACTGGGTTTTTGAGGCAACTGTGTAACGCACGGTTTTGAAAATGGAACAGATGCTACGATGATTGTATTCATGTTTGTGTTGAGTGATGGTGCTACAAAACCATCAAAGAAGATAGGAAAAGTTGTGAGGAGTTTTGATAAAGCAAAACAGGTTGGCATACATTCAGCTTAGCGAGGCTGCGTCAGCCCCGCTGGGAAATCTTGAGTTTATGGTGACCGAGATGAGACGTTGATCAAGCAGGAGAAGGTGGAGCAGGTTTCAAAGAAATGGACGACTGAGGCATGTGATCGCAAGCGCACGAGTTGCATGTGGTCATCTGCTTGAAGAAAGGAGGAAGAGCGTAGGAGACAGGAGAGTACCCTTAGGGACGACGTCGTTGGTGATAGGGGAAGAGGGAGAGCTGGATCCATCAACAGATATATAGAGATACAGAGATAGACTGGTCAGAGAGGGAGATAGATATGAGGGAATAGGGTGAGGAGGGGAGAGGCAAACGAGGGGAGCTGGGAGATCAGACCCTAGATGCCAAAGCTGGTCAGAAGCTTCCGTTATGTCAAAGGTTGCGACATATAGATTCCACAAAGACTCTCAAGAGAGGATTACCAGATAGAAAATTTCATTGGGGGGGATTCCGCCTGGCGAAAGCCATACTGATGATCAGAGAAGAGATTATTGCGAGGTTGGACGTGCTTTAGGAAATAGGAATTGAGTAGACATTTGAGGATTGAAGAAATAGCTACACTCGGATCCACAGGGCGATAGTTACAGGGGGTTAGGATTGTCCAGTCTCTTTAGGTTTAGAGAGGTGAGAGCCATAAAAATATAGGGGTTTGAATAGTCAGTCAGTCTTTGGGAGAGACAAGTCAGAGCCACAGAAGATGGGTTTAGAATGTGTACTTATAAGGGTGACTTGTGTTACCAATATGTGTTTTCAAGAGGAAACAGTTGTGGATTTTGAGCAAATGTGGAACAGTTGTGCACGTTCTTTAGCACATTCCTTCAAGACACAAGAAGGGTACCATCTGGTCCATACGCCTGGCATGTGTCCACAAAGATAAGTGATTTTCGTACTATACGAAAAGAGATTATAGGAAGGGGGGAAAAGGCTTGGTAGGTGATGCGTCATACAATGAAACGATTTTAGTCATCTAAGGCGGAGTTAGAGGAGGAGAAAAGGAAAACAGGAAAAGGTGATTTATCATAAGAAAAAGGGAAGATGTTAGAGGGGGAAACACTAGACATGGAAGACGAAGAAATCGTAATACGACTAAACTTGTTCGAGATATTTTTACTCAAAGACCAGATAGACTTATGAGAACAAGAAGAAAGGAGATGTCACACTTTATCTGGGTAAATGAACGCATCGCGACACAAATGGCATACTTTACATTGATTTCAGGCGGGGGTAGAGGAAGCGAAGGTACGGGTCTTGAGGACAGAAGAGTTCCTCCTGGTCTGATATGCCAGATCACCCACCGGGATGGCTGCCGAACAGGAATGGCTCGAGCCGAGGATGGGAGGAAAAGACAGTGTAGGAGGAAGAGAGGAAATGTGCCTTCGTCCGTGCCTCTGTAGCCTCTAGTAGATAGACATATAGATAGATGGATATCAGTTAAGTTGTTTCATTCACTCAGAGTAATAAAGATAATGATAAGATATTTTCAGAGTTGGAACTCGTATATTTCCCAGAAGGTACACGGTCGAGAAAATCGTGTGAGAAATGCTTTCTGAAACTGCAAGAAACCTTTCTGGTTTTTGTGAGCCAAGACGGCAAATTTGGCCTGACCCTTCCCGGAGTTTGTGAGTCAGTAAGTATACATCTTGAAGCCAGCAGCAGCAGCAGCAGCAGCCCTACCCAAACATCGGTCAAAGGGAATTTCACCCGGAATGTTATCACACGTTATATTTCCTGTTCTTAATTTTCAACTATGAACACTAATGTTTGTCGTGTTCATGCAGCATATCTTGTGTGTGGCAGCGAAGAGATTAGTGTATCTGTCGAGTAACGAACCCTCGGAGTTTACACGTCAGTAAAGGGGAGACACGAAGCTTGTACCAGCTAGCCAGTCAGCCAGGCAGGGAGTCGACCAACCAGACCAGCATCAGAGGCAGATCTGGTTTCCTCTCCCCCCTACTGGGCGGCAGCAAGACGCGGACCATACATAATGATTGAGGCCGGAGGAGGAGGAGGAATGGCTAGCTCGGCTGGCCCCTGGAAGGATAATCCCCGGGAACAATAGGGGTTGGAATCTTGGTCATTACAAGGCCCTTTGCGCTGTGGTATAGCAGCTTCATCTCCACGGCAATTGAACCCTCAGGGCTTTATGGGGGTCCACCATCGTGTACTGCGTTATGCACGGGTCGTCCATCCTGGTGATAACATCATCTTGATCCTCCAACATAAACTTCGATCATTTTGACGTAGACTTCATGACAATTCCTTCCCCCCCCCCCCATCTTAACCACTCGGTAAGACTAGTGGTTTTTGAGGTGGCGACTTTTAGATAAGAGCGTTGTCGTAGGTGTCGTCTATTTCTGCGAGGGTTGGAATCCTTCCATACACGCCAGCAGTACCAGCAGCAGCAGCTAAAGCGAAGTTGTCATTACC
>NC_092225.1:15840501-15890501 GCF_036320965.1 Panulirus ornatus
CCCAACCCAAGGTCCAAGTGAGGGGGTCTTTCGAGGGGGGACTGTGTAGATAACCATCTGCCTTATGGATGATAATTGTCCCGAATGTCGGGCGTCTTTGTAACCCGTTTGGTGCAGAGTCAAGGACGGGGTAAGATCAATCCAGGGAATCATTAATCTTGTGGTAAATCACTGCAGACGAAGGTCAGGGCAGCGGAGGATTAATAGGGTAGAGGGTCACTCACATGGAGGAAGAGGGGGAGCTGTGGAGATATTGAGTCTGGAGGTGATGCATTAGTCTACAAAAGCGTTACAGTGTTGAGATACATGGCGAACGTGGGGGATATCATTCGTCTGCGGGAGCCTTCATCCGCTGGCGAATGAATCTGTTGAAGGATCGGTTGCCTGGAGGACGAAATGTGAAGTAGAGTCTGTTCTATAGAGTGTGCTCAGTCCGTCAGACAAAATTCATTTCGTAGATCCATCTGGGGACGAACCAGTGTGGATGTGGGTCAGTGTCGTGAAATATATAAGATGGATGATCAGTGTGGGCGAGAGTTGGGTGTGGTCGTTCCGTGGAGAACGAGTCTGGTAGACGACCAAGCTAAGCTGGGTGTCTCTACTACCTCCTTTCCTACCTACCTACCCATCATTCCTCAAGACAACATTTTTTTTCTTTTGCAGTTTGGCAGGACGATAGCGCGTCGAGCTCACCACACATCGAGCTTATTTAACAGTTCGGTTTTCCCTGTGCTTCCACGTATATATCGTAATTCGTAATCCCGGGCTCAAAATCAGTTAAAGATCAGGATCAGTGTACCAGAGAGAGAGTTAAACACGATTTAGGAACAGCTTAGGCCTATACTTGTCTAATGAAGCGGCAGTGTGTGTGTTGGTGGACCACTCTCATAGAAAATTAGGGTAATGTAGTGATATGCTATAGGGGAGGGATAGCTGAAAGGCCTGGTAAGGCTCTCTTTAAGAATCAGTGTAGTATCGGATCCTGTAACGAAGACGATCCAGGTTAAGGATCACTCTGGAAGAGGATCGGATTCGATGTGACTTAAGGATCTGTAGGGTGAGTGATTAGCGTGATGAACAAGCTGTATAGAGTGGATAGGGCATTAGATGGTCGAGGAACCATGAGGGATACGTCATCATGAACGACTGATCTAACTTGGGAAATACATTTTTATGTGCATGTGTGGTATAGTTTGATAAATTCATGGGCAACAGATTTTTAATGTACATGGGTAACAGATTTTGATGTACATGGGCAACAGATTTTTGATGTACATGGGCAACAGATTTTGATGTACATGGGCAACAGATTTTTAATGTACGTGAGCAACAGATTTTGATATATATGGACAAGAGATTTTAATGTATATGGGCAACAGATTTGAATACACATAGGCAACAGATTTTGATATACGTGGGCAACAGATTTTACTGTATATGGGTAACAGATTTGAATGGATATGGGCAGCAGATTATAATGTGCATGAACAACAAATTATAATGTACATGAGTGAAAAATTTTGATATAGATGAACAACAAATTTTAATACATACGGGCAACAGATTTTATTTTACGTGGGCAACAGATATTGGAGATTATTTTTTTTAGTTTCTTTTTTTTTCTTCGTTTCTGTATTTTTCTATTGACTGCGGTCACCGTGGTTGCCTTTCTTTATCAGTAATTACATCGGGTGTCGTTTTCTCCATCTCCCTGACCGAAGTTCCATCGGAAATTTGCTTAAAGGGCGTCACCCTTTGAGTAAGACGTTACGACTCTTGACCACGACGGTACGACCCTTAACCACGACGGTACGACCCTTGAGCACGACGGCACGGCCCTTGAACACGACGGCACGGCCCTTGAACACGACGGTACGACCCTTGAGCACGACTGTGCCACCCTTGACCACGACGGTGCGACCCTTGAGCACGACGGTGCGAACCTTGAGCACGACTGTGCCACCCTTAAGCACGACTGTACGACCCTTGACCACGACGGTACGACCCTTGACCACGACGGCAAGACCCTTGACCACGACGGTACGACCCTTGAGCACGACGGTGCGAACCCCTCTGGGTATAATGGCATGACCTTTGACCAGTTTGACCCTCGGAAAAGGTCTGTTGATATGTATATGTATATATATATATATATATATATATATATATATATATATATATATATATATATATATATATATATTGGATTACGTGTTAATTGACAGGCGTGCGAAAGAGAGACTTTTGGATGTCAATGTGCTGAGAGGTGCAACTGGAGGGATGTCTGATCATTATCTTGTGGAGGCTAAGGTGAAGATTAGTATGGGTTTTCAGAAAAGAAGAGTGAATGTTGGGGTGAAGAAGGTGGTGAGAGTAAGTGAGCTTGGGAAGGAGACCTGTGTGAAGAAGTATCAGGAGAGACTGTGTACAGAATGGAAAAAGGTGAGAACAATGGAAGTAAGGGGAGTGGGGGAGGAATGGGATGTATTTAGGGAATCAGTGATGGATTGCGCAAAAGATGCTTGTGGCATGAGAAGAGTGGGAGGTGGGCTGTTTAGAAAGGGTAGTGAGTGGTGGGATGAAGAAGTAAGAGTATTAGTGAAAGAGAAGAGAGAGGCATTTGGACGATTTTTGCAGGGAAAAAATGCAATTGAGTGGGAGAAGTATAAAAGAAAGAGACAGGAGGTCAAGAGAAAGGTGCAAGAGGTGAAAAAAAGGGCAAATGAGAGTTGGGGTGAGAGACTATCAGTAAATTTTAGGGAGAATAAAAAGATGTTCTGGAAGGAGGTAAATAGGGTGCGTAAGACAAGGGAGCAAATGGGAACTTCAGTGAAGGGCGTAAATGGGGAGGTGATAACAAGTAGTGGTGATGTGAGAAGGAGATGGAATGAGTATTTTGCAGGTTTGTTGAATGTGTCTGATGACAGAGTGGCAGATATAGGGTGTTTTGGTCGAGGTGGTGTGCAAAGTGAGAGGGTTAGGGAAAATGATTTGGTAAACAGAGAAGAGGTAGTAAAAGCTTTGCGGAAGATGAAAGCCGGCAAGGCAGCAGGTTTGGATGGTATTGCAGTGGAATTTATTAAAAAAGGGGGTGACTGTATTGTTGACTGGTTGGTAAGGTTATTTAATGTATGTATGACTCATGGTGAGGTGCCTGAGGATTGGCGGAATGCGTGCATAGTGCCATTGTACAAAGGCAAAGGGGATAAGAGTGAGTGCTCAAATTACAGAGGTATAAGTTTGTTGAGTATTCCTGGTAAATTATATGGGAGGGTATTGATTGAGAGGGTGAAGGCATGTACAGAGCATCAGATTGGGGAAGAGCAGTGTGGTTTCAGAAGTGGTAGAGGATGTGTGGATCAGGTGTTTGCTTTGAAGAATGTATGTGAGAAATACTTAGAAAAGCAAATGGATTTGTATGTAGCATTTATGGATCTGGAGAAGGCATATGATAGAGTTGATAGAGATGCTCTGTGGAAGGTATTAAGAATATATGGTGTGGGAGGCAAGTTGTTAGAAGCAGTGAAAAGTTTTTATCGAGGATGTAAGGCATGTGTACGTGTAGGAAGAGAGGAAAGTGATTGGTTCTCAGTGAATGTAGGTTTGCGGCAGGGGTGTGTGATGTCTCCATGGTTGTTTAATTTGTTTATGGATGGGGTTGTTAGGGAGGTAAATGCAAGAGTCTTGGAAAGAGGGGCAAGTATGAAGTCTGTTGGGGATGAGAGAGCTTGGGAAGTGAGTCAGTTGTTGTTCGCTGATGATACAGCGCTGGTGGCGGATTCATGTGAGAAACTGCAGAAGCTGGTGACGGAGTTTGGTAAAGTGTGTGGAAGAAGAAAGTTAAGAGTAAATGTGAATAAGAGCAAGGTTATTAGGTACAGTAGGGTTGAGGGTCAAGTCAATTGGGAGGTGAGTTTGAATGGTGAAAAACTGGAGGAAGTGAAGTGTTTTAGATATCTGGGAGTGGATCTGTCAGCGGATGGAACCATGGAAGCGGAAGTGGATCATAGGGTGGGGGAGGGGGCGAAAATTTTGGGAGCCTTGAAAAATGTGTGGAAGTCGAGAACATTATCCCGGAAAGCAAAAATGGGTATGTTTGAAGGAATAGTAGTTCCAACAATGTTGTATGGTTGCGAGGCGTGGGCTATGGATAGAGTTGTGCGCAGGAGGATGGATGTGCTGGAAATGAGATGTTTGAGGACAATGTGTGGTGTGAGGTGGTTTGATCGAGTAAGTAACGTAAGGGTAAGAGAGATGTGTGGAAATAAAAAGAGCGTGGTTGAGAGAGCAGAAGAGGGTGTTTTAAAATGGTTTGGGCACATGGAGAGAATGAGTGAGGAAAGATTGACCAAGAGGATATATGTGTCGGAGGTGGAGGGAACGAGGAGAAGAGGGAGACCAAATTGGAGGTGGAAAGATGGAGTGAAAAAGATTTTGTGTGATCGGGGCCTGAACATGCAGGAGGGTGAAAGGAGGGCAAGGAATAGAGTGAATTGGAGCGATGTGGTATACAGGGGTTGACGTGCTGTCAGTGGATTGAATCAAGGCATGTGAAGCGTCCGGGGTAAACCATGGAAAGCTGTGTAGGTATGTATATTTGCGTGTGTGGACGTATGTATATACATGTGTATGGGGGGGGTTGGGCCATTTCTTTCGTCTGTTTCCTTGCGCTACCTCGCAAACGCGGGAGACAGCGACAAAGTATAAAAAAAAAAAAAAAAAATATATATAAGACGGTGTCTTCAGTTTTCATTAGATCTTTCATTTCAAAATATGACCTAATTATTTCTACGTTACAGCTGTTGAAAAAAAAAAGATAAATATGAAAATTGAAGATCGTTAGTCAGTTAAGAAGCTTGTGTGATGTAGGCTCTCACAAAGCTAACAGAGGTTAGATGGCGAAAATTCAAAGAGTGACATCTTTCTTGTTACACCTCCACACTGTACCAATAGGCCTACATTCGTTCTTCCAAAATGAAAAAAAACTTATGCGTCTCATATTTGAAGCAGCGTGTTTACACACCACACAATTAAAAACATTGATTGAACTTATATACAAACACTGAGAGAAGACGGCCCCTGAGAATGTGAACTTATTGGTAGTGCAACACACATGGAGAGAGCAAATAATTTCGAGTGAATATGGAACACTTGTAACAAACATGGGCACATATAGCGAGTTTAATGAACTTTTAGGTAACGTAATTCACTTACGATAAAGCCCATTAACGTATTGTGAACATAGTATGGCTCTGCTGGAAATGGAATATATATATATATATATATATATATATATATATATATATATATATATATATATATATATATATATATATATATATATATATGAGCTGGGACCGTTAACAGGTGAGATCTGAGAGGGGAGTCATTATTCTTGTCCTGGGAAAATAGGTTTTGTCTGTGAATTTCTTTGTGTAATTATGAGCCTAAGTAATGGATGTTAATCTTCCTGTTAATTATGTTAGATGGAGATTAAACCTGCCTACCCTTAAGGGGAAATTTAACCCGGACGTATATGTTGCGGTGTAGCGATATCTGATTACCATATTTAATTGACTGCAGATTATTAAATAGTGACTTTCATTGGTGGCATTGTCGTATTTGTGTGTGTGTGTGTGTGTGTGTGTGTGTGTGTGTGTGTGTGTGAGAGAGAGAGAGAGAGAGAGAGAGAGAGAGAGAGAGAGAGAGAGAGAGGTCCTTGTCATTGACTCATGGTCGCATGTGTTCGTTTTTGAGTGAGCATTCTAAAAAAAAAAGTGAGAAGAGGCGGGATGAAGTTGCGTCGCCACGAAGTAGGTGGAGTTACTGTAGCCCTCTGGTCACAGGAGGGGCGTGGTCGTGTACAGGGAAGAGGGAGTGAGGCAGGAAGGGGAAGGAACCTCGGCAGAGTCAGCGAAGCCATCCCCAAACCTGCGCACAATTGATGAGGAAGAAGACGACTCACTCGCTCGGGGAACCAAGCAAGCTCCGTCTGTGTGAGCGTGAGCGAGAGAGAGAATATAAGTAACACATTAAGACTAGACACGAGACATTTGTCTCTTGAGAGAGAGAGAGAGAGAGAGAGAGAGAGAGAGAGAGAGAGAGAGAGAGAGAGAGAGAGAGAGAGAGAGAGAGGATCATCAGGGTAATCGTTCCCTGATTAGACGAAAATGGCTCGCTGGGGAGCACATATGGGGGACCTGACCTACCACTGCCATATCTGAGAGGGCCGTCCGTCCCTTCGTCCGTCTTGGGGAAGACCCCGTGTGCCAGGGAGGTGAGCGAGAGGCCATGGCCTCGACGAGGAGGGAGTCAGGAGAAGCGAGGCGACTGTTTGGTATAGGCGCATCTGTCATTACAGTTGTTGTCGGCTGATGACATAGCCCTGGTGGCAGATTCGAGTGGTAGGAAACTACACAAGTTGGTGATTGAAGTTGGAAGGGCGTGTGAGAGGGGGGGAAGGAAGTTGAGAGTAGATATGAACCGAAGCAGCGTTGTTGGATTGTTGGGTTTAGCCGGCTTAGAGGAAGATGTTGGCCAAGGTGTGAGTTTGAATTGAGAAAATTTGGAGGAATTAAAGTGTTTTACATATCAGGGGGTGGACAAGGCAATAAAATGTAACCATAGAAGCGGAAGTGAGTTATTGGGTGGGTGAGGAGGCGAAGGTTCTGGGAGCATGTAGGAATATGTGGAAAGAGAGATCGTTCTCTGGGAGGGCGTAAATGGGTATGTTTGTAAGGTATAGGAGTCCCGGTAATAGTGTATGGATGCGAGGCATGGGCTACATATGAGGATATGCAGAGGAAGATGGACATGAAATGTTTGAGGACAGTATGTGGTGTGAGGTGGTTTGATCGAGTAAGTAATAAAAGGGTAAGAGAGATGTGTGGTACTAATAAGAGTGTAATTGAGAGAACTGAAGAGTATGTGCAGAGATGGTTTTAACATATGGAGAGAATGGGTGAGGAGAGGTTGACAAATAGGATATATGTATGTCAGAAGTGGAGAGGACGAGCAGAAGGGGGAGACCAAATTGGAGATGGAAGGATGGAGTGAAATAGATTAAGGGTGATCAGGGCCTGATCTTGCGGGAGGGTGAAAGGCGTGCACGGGATAGAGTGAATTAGAACGTTCTGGTATACAGGGGTCGACGTGCAAGTAACTGGACTGAACCAGGGCATGTGAAGCGGCCCAGGGGGAAACCATGGACAGGCCTATGGGGCCTGGATGTGGATAGGGGGCTATGTATCCTGTGCAGTGCACATGACAGCAAGAGAATGGATGAGAGTGAATGTGGCGGCCTTTATTCGTCTGTTCCTAGCGCGGGAAACGGCGATCAGATATGAAAAATGTAAAGAATGTTTATGAATTTGTCCAGAGACTGTATAATGTATGGCATTAGAGTTCAAAGGGAAGTCTTGTTTCCCCTGATGCTCTCATTACACACAGACGTAACGCGAACTGAAGTGAACGATATACTTCTCGATTTTCCTAGAGATTAATCAACGAAACAACACAGCGAGGGGGCTGGGTGGGCTCTGTTTTGCATAAACTCATCAACGAAAGGCCAACGGAACCTTCCCACCATAACCCCATCCCTCACACACACACACACACACACACACACACACACACACACACACACACACACACACACACACCTACACACACACACACACCTACACACACACACCTACACACACACACACACACACACACGCGCCTACACACACACACACACCTACACACACACACACACACACACACACACACACACACACACACACCTACACACACACACACACACACACACACACACACACACACACCTACACACACACACACACACACACACACACACACACACACACACACACACACACTTTCTTCATCCTTTGCTCGGCAGGCTTCGAGGGGTAGACACGTTTCTTATGGCGGAGTTAAAACTCCGTCTTTTGCTTACGTAAATACAACCCTTAAGTATAACGCTACGAAACTTGAGCACGGAGGTACGACCCTTTGAGTACGATGGTGCGAACATTGAGCACGGAGGTACGACCCCCCTCGGTTATGATTGCCCTGGCTTTTGACTTGACTCTTAAGGGTAAGATCAGAGTCCAGGCCATCATACCCAAGGGTCGTAACGATGTGCTCAGAGGTCTTGGCATTGTACTCAACGGGTCGTGCATTCGGCGCTCAAGAGACGTGCCTTTGAGCTGAGGGGTCTCACCCTTATGTTCATCATACCCAGACTTTATAGATGAACCTCACAATAGCGTTTCAGGGGAAAGTTACTTCAAGCATCTTGGAATTTAATAAGGAATCAAAAGACTCGACACGAGATTCGAACGAACGCGAAACTGAAGCTTTACGCAATACGAAACAGGATTCGAACGAACGCGAAACTGAAGCTTTGCGCAATACGAAACAGGTTCGAACGAACGCGAAACTGAAGCTTTACGTAAACATTACGAAACAAGTGATTCGAACGAACGCGAAATGGAAGCTTTACACATTACGAAACAAGTGATTCGAACGAACGCGAGACTGAAGCTGTACACATTACGAAACACGGAACCGAAGCTTTACACATTACACCTTGCTTCAGTTACTGTTTCATAGGAAGCCTTACGAATGAAGAATATTAAGCTTACCATCTGCCATCACTTGCCTCACGAAGGTTCCATTTAGAGTAATCTCGCAGGATTATAATGTGGGGGGGGAGGGGGACATAGTAATTAATCCCATTCCCTCGCGCTTTCGTCAGCAGCGAAAACCACTGGGCTCACTCGTGGAGGCCTTCGTCAGGAGCGCCACGCCCCTGGCCCACGTGGAGCTCTCGGTGTGTCGATGCACAAGACTCTTTGACTTTTCATTAGTATGCAAATTACTCTCTGGGAGTTGGCGAGAAGTAGCCAATTAGTTTTAGGATTTTCCCTTCCACATATTTCACGTCTGTTGGGGATTAGGGAGCCGCTCAAGTTGGGATTATACCCGGGATTACTAGGGGATTTTAATTAATGTAATTGTTGAAAGCGTTTTGTATGAGGTGGGGGTGGTGTAGGGGTAAGTTGTGCCACCCCCCCCCCTCGAATTATATTTGATGTAGGTTGTATATACTATTTAGTCCGTGATTTTAACCTGTGCACTGTATGGATTACATAATACAGGCTGTAACACGACCTGTAATGGTGATAGTCGTTTTTTATCACTATGATTATTTTGACTATTGGTTCATTTTCTATTGGATTTCTAAGATTCATTTTGGCAGTCTACATATGTCTACCTATACATACACACACAACACACCTCAAATCCACCGTCTTTAAGGACATCAGCGAGGTAGGGGGTGTCTCAGACAGGTGACGATCCCCCCTCCCTCACTCCTCTCTTATAACTCGAGGGGTGTTGGACTGTTCCCTCCACTCCCCTCCTCTCTTAAAAGCACGAGGGGTATAGGACTCTTCTCTCCCTCCTCCTCCTCCTCTTAAAACACGAGGGGCATTACAGTCTTGTGATCCCTGAGCCACCTGGCATAAACCATCATTACATCCTGCACCTTGTAATTAAATGTTGGCTGAGAGGGCATTATCATTTGCTAATTACTACATTAAATTGTTGTTGTGAGAGGGAGGGAGGGAGGGAGGCGAGGGAAGGTCCCTTCCCCCAACCCACCCGACCCTTTCCCTCCAGAGGTTAGAGACCTGCTAGATATGTTTTGAGGATTATGAAGAGATGGTTATTGTCTAGTTGTTAATTAAGTGTCGCCGAGGGTTTGCTGTTGTGCTGTGTGTGTGTGTGTGTGTGTGTGTGTGTGTGTCTGTGTGTGTGTGTGTGTGTGTGTGTGTCAGAGAGATAGAATGTAAGGGGCGTGAGGGTGGGCGGGGGGTTATAAATGAGGCGAAAATAGGGGGGGTATGAATGGATTTTAGTGATAAGTGTGTGTGTGTGTAGAGATTAGAGAGAGAGAGAGAGAGAGAGAGAGAGAGAGAGAGAGAGAGAGAGAGAGAGAGAGAGAGAGCTGCAGTTGAGGACGATGTGCGGAAGTGAAGATGACGGTTGGTTAAGCAATATCTGAAGCTTAGAAGGGAAAGAAATATCATTGATTGTCACCCCCTTCATCTGTTCCTAACCTTAGAAAGCGATGATACAGGAGGGGAGGATTTCCAGCCCCCTGCTCCCTCCCCTTTTAGTCGCCCTTTACGACACGCAGGGAATACGTGGGAAGTATTCTTAATCCCCTATCCCCAGGTATATGATGATCATGATAATGATGATAGTAGTGATGATGATCATGATGCTACTAATACTCTCCTACTACTACTACTACTACTACTATTATTACTGCTGCTACTACTATTGATACTGCTACTACTACTATTGATACTACTGCTACTACTACTACTACTACTACTACTACTAATACTACTACTACTACTACTACCACTACCACTACCACTGCTACTACTGCTACTATTACTACTACTACTGTACTACTACTACTACTACTACTACTACTACCACTGCTATACTACTAAAAATGATAATACAAACGTCTCTGCAGTCCATAGCACTGTGCTGAAGATATACCATGACTGGCTACTTGGCTATGGACCAAACTTGTACAGCAGGTACAGTGTACAAGTTTCTGCTAAGTTCTGGTTAGGTTCAGGAGGTCGGGGGTCAAAGGGTCATTGTTTAGGAGGTCCTGTTTACGGAAGTGCAGCGAGTTGTTTGTGTTCATGATGTCTCAAGGCTGGATGACTTGATAATGACCAGATTAGTTCCACAAATACAGATTTCATTCCTCAGCGGGGTCAAAGGAGGGTCAAAGATCAAGGTTACACAGCCCTCGTGTTCTCTAAAATGCTGCTAAATGTCTGTGTAACTGATGTGATGGGGATTAGATTATAACCTGTCTTGCAACTTGATCAGGACATAGAAAGTTCTATATCTGATTAAGCTTAGAAGTTCAAGGGGTTTAAGATCAAGTGACCCTTATTAGAAGGTAGTACGCCACAACAGGGAATATGAGTGGTTTACATACACGTTCGTTTTCCAAGGCCTGGCATGATATATATATATATATATATATATATATATATATATATATATATATATCCCTGGGGCTAGGGGAGAAGAATACTTCCCACGTATTCCCTGCGTGTCGTAGAAAGCGACTAAAAGGGAAGGGAGCGGGGGACTGGAAATCCTCCCCTCTTTTTTTTTTTTTATTTTCCAAGAGAAGGAACAGAGAAGGGGGCCAGGTGAGGATATTCCCTCAAAGGCCCAGTCCTCTGTTCTTAACGTTACCTCGCTAACGCGGGAAATGGCGAATAGTATGAAAGAAAAGAAAATCTATCTATCTATCTATCTATCTATCTATCTATATCTATATATATATATATATATATATATATATATATATATATATATATATATATATATATATACATATATATATATATATATATATATATATATATATATATATATATGTATATATATATATATAGATAGATAAAATCTTTTAATTACATGATTATTTACAGACGCACACATAAATCACTGTCATGTGTATGACTATCATTATTTTTCAGTTTCATTAAAATGGTGATGATACATTGAGAAATTAATGACCTTACCGGAAGCATTTGTTGTGGGTCCAGCATTATATGGTAGAATTAACCGCATCGGTTTCCTTTCCAGGTAATGTTGGAGATTTGTGTGTGATCGTCTGGCAGGACCAGCTCAGGGTGTGGTACCCTTGCGTCTTCCGGTGGTAAGTAATGCAATAGTATTTTCACCGCATGTCTCGATCAACAAACCCAGACCGGGTTTTGCATATGATCATAATTGTTTGTTTTTAAGGCACGCGTGTAGTTAATAAGGTATAGGCTGAGGTGGCGCACCGTTGTGGTCTTGTGGTATAACTGGTGTAGTAATAGTATTAAGGTGGATGTGAGGTTTTCATACCATCTTCGATTCCTTGGGAGGACAAGGGCATGAGAAAATGTTGGAATTCCCTCCTTAAAACACGTCTATCCCGCCCTTCCCAGTCCCCAGATTTGCCGATGGGTGTTGGAGTCGCATTAGATCAGCCTTTTTTAGTCTTTCATCTCATTTATAGTGCCTGTCTACCCATCTGGGATTCGAAACATGGAAGCGAATCAATGCTTCATTCGTACTGTAGAGAGGAGTCTCAAGCTTCGTTTATTCATTTGATCAGTCGCTTTCGCTGTTAACGGTGGATGTTCCTCCAACATAATGCGATCAATCATATCAACCATCCTTGCCTTAGTATTTCTAGGCTTCGTTAATGGAACCCATACTTGGCGAGTAAATGAAATGTCCATACACAGTACGTATGCCATATTATGAAGCCTCAACATGGCTGCGTTACAATATACTTCAAAGTCTCATTACACCAGATATTGTTAAGTGTTAGCAGGGCTGTGTTATAATGTACTTAGATAATCCCAGTCATTGAACCGTGTTATAGTGTGAGTACTGTATAGTGTTATTAGCACAGAAGTATAGCATAGTTGCTTTGATATGCTGGATGGATTTGGGGTAGGGTAAGAAAATCGTATGCTTTGTCAGTCTTTATGTACTACGTATATTTAAACATATATATTCATCTATTTTAGGACAAAATTATCTCTTTGGGTTGTCAGGTATCAGCTCGGCCCTTAATGTATGCAAATACATTAATCGTTTTCTAATTTTTACCTCCCGGGTTAAAGAAACCAAGGTTTTCTTTTATACCATGGTTTCTTTTTTCAAGTGGAGAGTGAAGCGTTCTCCTGGGGTGGGGGATGGTTTCAGTTTTTAGCCCGAGGTTTACTTTTATCGGCTGCTTAATATTTTGGAGAAGAGTCGGTCTAGGGTGTCTCGGATAACGTTATCAGTATTATGAATTACTGATGAGATCCCACACCCGCACACACACACAAACACACACACACACACAAACACACACACACACACACACACACACACAGGATGTGAAGGTGGGTTTGTGTGTATAGCCTTTATGTTTTTACTTCAATTCATCCCAGCCGTAATTACAGGCTTTCATAAGCCCATTTCCTCTCAAGTCACAGTCATCTGGCTCTGGTCAGTGTTGTGAAAGTGGGTAATTTGCCAGTGTCCCATTATGTAGTTTCCTGCATTATATATATATATATATATATATATATATATATATATATATATATATATATATATATATATATATATATATATGTATATTGGAAAGGATCACAATTTTGCGTGTGATCAAGATATTCCTACGAGTCCACGGGGAAAGTGAAACACGATAAGTTCCCAAGTGCACTTTCGTGTAATAATCACATCATCAGGGGAGACACAAGAGAGAAATATAAGTCAGTTGATATACATCGAAGAGACGAAGCTAGGACGCCATTTGGTAAACATGTTTACCAAATGGCGCCCTAGCTTCGTCTCTTCGATGTATATCCGATGTATATCAACTGAGTGTTTTATTTCTCTCTTGTTTCTCCCCTGATGATGTGATTATTACACGAAAGTGCACTTGGGAACTTATCGTGTTTCATTTTCCCCGTGGACTCATAGGACTATATATATGTGTGTTTCCTGACGTAGGAAGATCTGTTTCCCCACACTAGAGATATTTACCACGTGATCTAGAGATATCTGTTGTCTCACAGAGGAAGTATCTGTTTCGTGACTTTTCATAATTATCTTAGATACTGCCTCATACATAGCACACGTGGTCAGTGACTAAGGTCACTGTGGTACATCAGGCGTTTATATAATATAAATTTTACCGTCCTGTCGGGAGATTTTATTTTGTTTTTGGGGGAGAGAGAAAAATGAATCCTCTCATATGTCTTTACTATGTACGTATATCTTTACTACCATTGTCTTCCTTTATTACCTGTATGTACGTAGGCTTAGCACTAACTTAACTGCCCTCGATCAGGGCACTGGTCCAGCTTTATGGAGGTGGAACCTGCCATTGTCAGGACTCATCGATTAGTTTTATAGTCCTTCATCATAAAAGGGGATTCGAAGCTGTGTGTCGTCGTTCTGCTGTTTAGCTCAGGCGAAACAGGACTTCTTTTTTTTTTTATTATTATATTCTCTGTCAGTCTCGTTTCGTTCTGGGATAAATTGGGAGATTCTGATGATGATAGTTTTTTTTTTGCTGTAGTGGGATGAATTGTAAGAGAGAGGAGTTGAGAGAGGTTAGGGAATGGAGTGATCGAAGGAGGGATGCGTACAGTGGAGTGATTGAAGGAGAGATGCGTACAGTGGAGTGATTGAAGGAGAGATGCTGTACAGTGGAGTGATTGAAGGAGAGATGCGTACAGTGGAGTGTTTGAAGGAGAGATGCGTACAGTGGAGTGACTGAAGGAGAGATGCGTACAGTGGAGTGATTGAAGGAGAGATGCTGTACAGTGGAGTGATTGAAGGAGAGATGCTGTACAGTGGAGTGATTGAAGGAGAGATGCTGTACAGTGGAGTGATTGAAGGAGAGATGCTGTACAGTGGAGTGATTGAAGGAGAGATGCTGTACAGTGGAGTGATTGAAGGAGAGATGCCTACAGTGGAGTCTGTCTGATGGATCAGAGTTAACAGTATAGAGAGGTTCTTCGCCCGAGTCCAGCGACCAATCGTAGCCTCACCAGCAACGCGCTCCCCCATCACTGTAAACCCTCCCCATTCGCATCTAAATTGCCGACGGCGAGATTAGAGACTTAGAGCCTTAGATGCGCCTGGTCCCCCCCCCCGGACCCCGCAAGGCTGGCCTTAGAGGAGGCCAAGGCTGCGCTCCCCCAACCCCCCCTGGCCTTCCTCTCTTCCCCCAAAGGCCACCGTTCAGATTTTTTTTTTCCCCTCTCTTTTTTTCTCCCCTCGGACAAGACGTTTGTATTTTCTTTGGGATTTCAGGTGGTATTTCCCCTCGTTCTCTCTCCCTCCCTCCTGCTTCCTGGTGAGTGGCCACGGGCCCAGCCGGAGGCCTGCATAATAGGCAGGGAGGGAGGAGGTAGAGGCAGAAGCGCGGCTCCAAGTTGCTGGGAAAGAACGGGAGGAGAGAGAGAGAGAGAGAGAGAGAGAGAGAGAGAGAGAGAGACCGCGCTCCAAGTTACCGGGAAAGAACGGGAGAGAGAGAGAGAGAGAGAGAGAGAGAGAGAGAGAGAGAGAGAGAGACCGCGCTCCAAGTTACCGGGAAAGAACGGGAGAGAGAGAGAGAGAGAGAGAGAGAGAGAGAGAGAGAGAGAGAGAGAGAGAGAGAGGTGAAGGACAGTGACACTGGGAGACCAAAGATGATAGAAGAAGGACACACACACACACACACACACACACACACACACACACACACACATATACACACACACACACACACACACAGTGGAGTGCCACAAGGCTCCGTCTTGGGACCTTTACGGAAAATTGGTCCGACGGTACGAACGACCTTTAAGTACGATGGTGTACGACCTCTGAGGTCAACGGTGTGAAACCCAAAGTACGACAGGACAGTCCTTTCAGTACGACGGTACTTCCCGTAAGCACGACGGTACGACCCTTGAATACAAGGGTGCGACCCTTGAACAAGACGATACGACCCTTGAATACGACGATACGACCCTTGAATACGATGGTACTACCCTTGATCACGAGGGTACGACCCTTGAACACGACGTTACGACCCTTGAACACGACGGTATGACCCTTGATCACGACGGTACGACCCTTGATCACGACGGCACGGCCCTTGAACACGACGTTACGACCCTTGATCACGACGGTACGACCCTTGATCACGACGGTACGACCCTTGAACACGACGGTACGACCCTTGATCACGACGGTACGACCCTTGATCACGACGGTACGACCCATGATCGCGACGGTACGACCCTTGAACACGACGGTACGACCCTTGATCACGACGTTACGACCCTTGATCACGCCGGTACGACCCTTGATCACGACGGTACGACCCTTGATCACGACGGTACAACCCTTGGTGGGCCCATCCGTTAATCACCCCTTTAATCTGTGTATCGATTTTATTTATAGTCTTAGTATTCGTGAAGGGGAATGTGTACTAATGATTAAAAGCTCAGGCTGTGTTGAAGGCTAATATTTTTCCTTTTTTAAGTTGGTTACTTGGGCTTTTAGGCCTATTAAGTGCCAGGGGGTCATTAAGGCCGTCAACGTCAAGTTATAACCACTAGTCAAAAAAAGAAAAGAAAATTGATAAATAGATGAAAAATAAAAGCCTTTTAACACCTCCTTTAAGTGAGTGAAGTTAATTTGAACCCCTCTTCCCCCATCCCCCCGACACACACACACACACACACACACACACACGTCAGTGGCCCGTCACGTTATGTGCACCATTGTCACTTGCTACACACCACTGTATAGCGTCACATCACTGTCACTTGCTACACACCACTGTATAGCATCACATCACTGTCACTTGCTACACACCACTGTATAGCGTCACATCACTGTCATTTGCTACACACCACTGTATAGCATTGCCATCTGCCACACGCACTCCACTTGAAACCATGGTGTTGCTAGGGCTGAGAGAACTACCCAGTGGCTGCTGCCCACTATATCTAGTGGTGGCTTGCAAAATGCATACGTTGTTTTGTTGTTTGAAATGAAAGCTTAATTGGTTTAGAGAAAAACTTGATTTTTATAGGTCATGATTAACAGACTGTGTTATTTATATGATTTTTCTATTTCCCATGTTTTGAATGGAATACACTGGTCAATATATCGTTAATAGAAGCTTTATAGGCTTTCTGTTTCAAGTGTGGTATATATATGTTTAATTTGTTTATGGATGGGGTTGTTAGGGAGGTAAATGCAAGAGTTTTGGAAAGAGGGGCAAGTATCAAGTCTGTTGGGGATGAGAGAGCTTGGGAAGTGAGTCAGTTGTTGTTCGCTGATGATACAGCGCTGGTGGCTGATTCATGTGAGAAACTGCAGAAGCTGGTGACTGAGTTTGGAAAAGTGTGTGGAAGAAGAAAGTTAAGAGTAAATGTGAATAAGAGCAAGGTTATTAGGTACAGTAGGGTTGAGGGTCAAGTCAATTGGGAGGTGAGTTTGAATGGAGAAAAACTGGAGGAAGTGAAGTGTTTTAGATATCTGGGAGTGGATCTGGCAGCGGATGGAACCATGGAAGCGGAAGTGGATCATAGGGTGGGGGAGGGGGCGAAAATCCTGGGGGCCTTGAAGAATGTGTGGAAGTCGAGAACATTATCTCGGAAAGCAAAAATGGGTATGTTTGAAGGAATAGTGGTTCCAACAATGTTGTATGGTTGCGAGGCGTGGGCTATGGATAGAGTTGTGCGCAGGAGGATGGATGTGCTGGAAATGAGATGTTTGAGGACAATGTGTGGTGTGAGGTGGTTTGATCGAGTGAGTAACGTAAGGGTAAGAGAGATGTGTGGAAATAAAAAGAGCGTGGTTGAGAGAGCAGAAGAGGGTGTTTTGAAGTGGTTTGGGCACATGGAGAGGATGAGTGAGGAAAGATTGACCAAGAGGATATATGTGTCGGAGGTGGAGGGAACAAGGAGAAGAGGGAGACCAAATTGGAGGTGGAAAGATGTAGTGAAAAAGATTTTGTGTAATCGGGGCCTGAACATGCAGGAGGGTGAAAGGAGGGCAAGGAATAGAGTGAATTGGAGCGATGTGGTATACCGGGGTTGACGTGCTGTCAGTGGATTGAAGCAGGGCATGTGAAGCGTCTGGGGTAAACCATGGAAAGCTGTGTAGGTATGTATATTTGCGTGTGTGGACGTATGTATATACATGTGTATGGGGGGGGGGGGTTGGGCCATTTCTTTCGTCTGTTTCCTTGCGCTACCTCGCAAACGCGGGAGACAGCGACAAAGTATAATATAAAATAATATATATATATATATATATATATATATATATATATATATATATATATATATATATATATATATATATATATATGTGTGTGTGTGTGTGTGTGTGTGTGTGTGTGTCTGTGTCTGTGTCTGTGTGTGAATAAACCGAAAATCTTTTATTTGTTATTCATTAATCGCCTTGCTTGTGTATAAGATTTTTTCCCATGATCTGGTCTGGATAATGTGACAAGCACGGATCTTCCAAAAGCGATCCACCAGGACAGTTAGATGTGACGAACCTTGAGTCAGTCTTGAAGCAATTCATTGACTTCCCGACTCGTTTCTCTTAAATATTCACAATCCCATGAACACGAAGCCGTCCGTTAATTCTTTGTTTTTCCCCCTCCTCCCGTAGTTTAGTGAAATCATTATTCAGGAATATATATAGATATCAGTCAAGCAGTTAGCTATTCATAGTTTCAGAAGCTTAGCGAAATGATCTGTCGGTCTGTAGTGGCCAGGAAGTGATATCTTTGTGGCAGGCAGAGAAGGTATACACACCACCGTGTTTTAATTATTATGATTTTAGGTCGTTACCCAAAAGATGGCTCTATGTTTTGACCTCATGACTGTTGTAATCTTGACCAGAATATGATGCTGGAGGTGGGAGTGAGATGATGAGGTGGCTAAGGTTACTCTCTGATGGGAGAGTGTGGTTCCAGCCACTCCCTGATGGGAGAGTGTGGTTCCAGCCACTGCCTGATGGGAGAGTGTGGTTCCAGCCACTCCCTGATGGGAGAGTGTGGTTCCAGCCACTCCCTGATGGGAGAGTGTGGTCCCAGCCACTCCCTGATGGAAGAGTGTGGTCCCAGCCACTCCCTGATGGGAGAGTGTGGTTCCAGCCACTCCCTGATGGGAGAGTGTGGTCCCAGCCACTCCCTGATGGGAGATTGAAGTCCCAGCTACACCCTGATGGGAGAGTGTGGTTCCAGCTACTCCCTGAATATCTGAAAAAAAATTGTGTGGGGTCAATATTGGGAAGTCATAAATCACACACCTTGACCGAAGGTGTCGGCTGCCGCTTTCCCCCCTTCCACGCGACACATTGGAGGAATTCAAGAGACGTTGCTTAGTGGGAGTACAGGAGTGAGGGGAGTGTAGGGGGAGGGAAAAACCACGTGAAGAGAAGGGGGAAGGGAAGTGAGGAGAAGGAGGAGGAAGAAGAAGAGGAAAGTGCATGAGAAGAAGTAAGACAGGAATAGAACGGGGAAGAAAGTAGGTGGGAAAGAAGAATAAGAAAGGCGGAGATGAAAAGAACGGTGATAGAAAATTTGGAGGAGTTAAGGCAGGACCTGAAAATGAGAATCAGGGACACAATATCGCCAGGGTGGAAGCGACGTAGGGTTGATCAAGGGGGAGGACTATGTGAAGTTGACTCAGGGAGGAATATGAAGGAGGGATATTGATATTCATCAACGATTCGATGTTTGTTTTTTCTTTGGTGCAAGTCTATCGACTCGTAGGGTCGTAAAGGCCCGAAGTCTATCGACTCGTAGGGTCGGAAAGGCCCGACAGCGTCATTTTTGGGAACCACCAGTTGAACCCAGACGTTTTTACTGCCTGTCTGGCCCCTTCGTGTCTCAGGAGTGAAGACAGAAGACTTGAAACTCATCATGACGCTTCGAACAGGGACGGAGATCAAGACGTTTGAGACGGTACGTGGACAGTAATGTGTCACGCAGACAGACAGACAGAGGAGGTGGCGAAACACGTCTGACAGCCAGACTGACAGACGAATGATGCTATAATGTTGGGTTCTGTCTGTCAATTATAACCATGCATGACACTCAGTAGAACTTACAAGAAAATACCAGAGAATTGGTTACCTCGCTGCTACTGTATTTGACTACAAATTAAGTAGCTACGGATATAGAAAATGGGGATTCTTTTTTTTTATATATATATATATAACCGAGCTGCTGCTCGCATATATGTTCCTTTAATAAGGAAAATGGGGTTTGTGATTTTTTCTTTCTATTTCATCGTAGGTTGTGTGTTGGCTGGGAGGTGCTGGTGTGGAAGAGCTTTGCGTGACGCGTCGTGCTCACCAACGCCATCACAAACGAGAGCTGTGTTGACCTTTTCTGTTTCCTCTCATGAAAAAATAAAATTCGAATATATTTGTGCTCCCTCCCCCCCCCCCAAAAAAAAGTTCAAAGCTTTGCTTGTATGTCGAACTTTTTGATATTTTTTTTTACTTAAACTTTTTGAGATGGATACGGAAAAAAATAAAATACATTACCCCACGTTATAAAATACATTACCCCACGTTATAAAATACATTACCCCACGTTATAAAATACATTACCACACAACATGAATGTTTTTGGTAAAAAAATAACACAAGAAAAAGGTTATGAATTTGGGTGTCTGTCTGGCTATTGGTTTATAAGTTCAACGATTACATACCACTTACCTTCGCATCCTCTCTGGAATTGAGGATGAGTCAGCGCCGCCCTGGGAGGGGAGAGGTGGGTAGGGGGAGTTGGGGAGGAGAAAGGAGGGAGTTTAGGGGGGGAAGGAGGAGACCAATGTTGGGGGGGAATGGTGGATGAAGGAAGGGGGTGGTGGTTGAGGAAGGGGTGGGTGAGCGGGTAGTGTCTGGATGGGCTGCCGACGATTTTTTCGCTTCCTGCTGGTGTAACCTGTGATCCCTGGCGCTAAAGATGGTGGGAGGAAGAGGAAGAAGAGGAGGAGGCTCTCAAAGATTGGTTCTGGTGTGGATTGCTAGGATAGACAGAGGCTGTCTGGTCACCGGTGTTGAACTCGGGAAAGAAAAAGAAAGGAGATGAATTGATATTCAAAAGGTTTAGTTTATTTTGGATAACTGGTTTATTGTTGTTGTTTTTGTTGTTGTTGTTGTTGCTGTTGTTGATGGTTATTATGATTTAATTTGATAGTAAGTTTATTTGTCGTAGATGTAGACTACTACTTCAGTCGTATGTGAGAATCGTGACTGGGGCTTCCCCCGGCTTCCCCAACACTGTCCGTAATTGGGCGGGTCTTCTGCCTTTCCCTTCCTCCCTCTCCCTCCCCCCTTTTCCTCCTTGACTGTACGTGACTGGTACTTTCCACTCCTCCACGACCTCAGCTGTCCGTTCTGGCACGGCCCTCCCTCCCTCCCCTATACCCTCGTGTGTACGTGACTAGGCCGTTCCTCACACCCTCCTCTCTCTCTCTCTCTCTCTCTCTCTCTCTCTCTCTCTCTCTCTCTCTCTCTCTCTCTCTCTCGCACACACACACACGGGCTGCGAGTCGGTCACTCTCTCAAAGATTTCTGCGCCGGTGAGAGAGTCTGAATATTCCATCCCACTCGCTGGGTTGCGTCCAGCCGACTGTACTGGAAAAGGTCGCTCGTACGAACTGGAACTCACCACAGTTTCCTCAGCCGTCGTCAGCATTCCCTTCGTCTCCCCACCCCCCTCCACACACACACACACACACACACACACACACACACACACACACACACACACACACTTCCTTGTACCTTTCCACCTTCAGGTAGAAGGATCTGTAACTAACCCAAAGGAGCGCAGTTTATTTACCCTTTTTTTTTTTCTTTCCATTATCTTTATTACTCTTCGTCTTCACTTCTTCGACTCGCCATTTCATCATTTTAAGGGACTTGGGTCCAATTAAGGTATTGTGTTCCCGTGTGGTGTATTTTCCAGCATGACTGCAGCTTACAGAAGAAGACTTGACTTTCACTCCTGTTCACCTCCGCCACAGCCCCCAGTCCAACCTAAGCCCCGCGCCGCACCCACCCCAGCACCACAACACTATCACCACGTATGATTACACACACAGACCTCCACCACAGCCACAAGCTTCAACCACAGTGTCGACGTTCACGAGAACCCGAACCTCACAATGATCATCTGGTCACTGCTTTTAACACGACACCACCACCACCAACTCCCGAGCCATAACCTATGGGGGACGTGTTAGTGTGGAGTGGAACAGGACGCGTCCCTGTTTCCAGCGCTCTTTGTCCAGCCGTGGGGCGAAATTAACTTTAGCGGGAGGAAGAGGGTTTGATAGAGGAGAGTTTAAGGGTAAAGCTAAGTCGAGAGGGATTTGGAGAATGGGAGGGCATTAGCATGAGAAAGGTAAGGTAGGAGCGCGATAACTCAGTGCCGGGTCCCGCCTTTATGTGTTGCAGGGCCAAGGAAGGGATGGGGAGAGCTTGGTGTCTTGAGTTGTGGAGAGGTGAGCCAGACAACACCCTTCTCCACTGGGTCTGCAAGAGGGAAAGGGGAAGGGAAAACCAGCTATTTCCTCTGGTAAATGTCCCGTGAGAATAGTGTTCTGGTGAAGGCTTAAGTAATGAGTGGGGAAATATTAGGTCATAGATGTACAGAAATAAGAGTACAGAATTTCAGTTGTGATGCCCCAGTAAGAAGAGAGAGAGAGAGAGAGAGAGAGAGAGAGAGAGAGAGAGAGAGAGAGAGAGAGAGAGAGAGAGAGAGAGAGAAGGGGGGAAACAGACTTGAAGATGGAAGAATAGTGAAACAGATTTTAAATGATAGGGGCCTGAACATGAAAGAGGGTGAAAGGCGAATACGGAATTTGGATAGAATGACTTGGAACGATGTGGTGCATAGGGGTCGACGTGCTGTCAGTGGACTGACTCAGGTCATGTGAAGCAGTTGGGGGAAACCAAGGAAACGTCTGTGAGGTCCGGTTGTAGGTCGAGGGCTGTGGTTTCGGTGCATTGCACATGACAGCTGGAGAATGGATGTGAGCGAATGCGGCCATTTCTTCGTCTGTTCCTGGCGCCACCTCGCTAACGCGGGATAAAGGCCAACAAGCATGAAAGGAAGGTATATAAAGTGAAGAATGTTACGGGTATCAAGTGTGGCGTAAAGATAATAAATGTGATGTGAGAGGAATGAAATTATCACAAGTGATTGATAGTCATAACGAAGATCATTAGATAGTGGATATGAAGAAAACGAAGATCATTAGATAGTGGATATGAAGAAAACGAAGATCATTAGATAGTGGATATGAAGAAAACGAAGATCATTAGATAGTGGATATGAAGAAATGAGATTAATAATTGTAAAACAGTCAAAGGTTACGTAGAAGGATGGGGAAACTGTAGTTATGGTATATGAGATGAAATATAACAACAGGCGTAGCTCCTACTTAGTGAACCAAAGGAGGTGATGAGATGCGAGAAAGATGGAAGGGGAACAGCAAGTGGATGATAAATGTATAAGCAGAGGAGGTGATAAGAGAGAGGGAGAGGGATGAGTCACCTACCTCCAGGCCAAGCTGGAATTAAGTTTGTCTTGGATGTGACGTACGGTGGGGGGAGAGAGGAGAGGCGGAGGGAGGCACACAAGACAGTCTGGTGGTGGAGAGGAAAACGTGGGGAGGGTTGCAAGGAGGAGAGGCGGGAGGAGGAGGGGCGTTAGGGGGAAGTGAGATGGGGTAGAGGAGGGAGCTGGGGTTCTGAAGGAGGAAGGCCGGCCAGAGTTAGATGAGGGCAACGATGGAGAGTATAATAAGATGGTAGACGAGGATGCAAACGATAGATTTGGTAGCTGGAGATTGATCCAAATGGGCTGTTGGTAAGGGATGGTCGGATGATGGGAAGAACGCCCAGTTGTGAGCAGAAGATGGGAAGAGGAAGGACACAGAAAAGTGCTAATGCCTCAGGGGTCTTTTGACATCTCACCTGTAAACATTTCTGTTAAAGACAGCATTGATTTAATAAGCTGTGACGGTGAAGCTGAATGGTGATTGAAGCTGATGATAATGAGATTAAAGAAGGAGATGGAACATCGAGGGGAAAAGCTTTAAGTATAAACTGGTCGCTAGGAGTGTTGATGTAACAGTGGCCCCCTGAGTTAGATATACGTTAGTTGTGTTGATTGTTGTACTCAGGGGTCGTACCGTCGTGCTCAAGGGTCGTGTCATGGTGCTTCAAGGTCGTGCCATCGTGCTTAAGGGCCTTAGTAGCGTCTTGATCAAGGGTCGTACCGTTTGTGCTCAAGGGTCGTGTCATGGTGCTTCAAGGTCGTGCCATCGTGCTTAAGGGCCTTAGTAGCGTTATGCTCAAGGGTCGTACTGTTGTGTTCAAGAGTTTAATGTATTCTATTCTAGTGTCGTTGTTACTATTCATTACTTGTGCTTAACATCCCTTTACGTTACCTGCATCTCATATCACACATACACACACACACACACACACACACACACACACACACACGTAGCGTGCGAGTGAGAGGGACTTCGTGGTTCTGATTTATCGAGGGCAATGAAGCAGTGGTGCAACTTGCCGTAACTGGGACTTGATGGGAAAATAATTCTGGTGAGGGGATTACATCAAGCAGGGGGAGGAGGCAGACGCCCCTCCCACTCCACCAGGTTCTCTCAGTGTACTGGTTGGTGAGAGGGACGTGTGAGTGTGTCTGATGGTGAAGTGAGTGGGCATGATGGTGCTGATAGTGATCGATAATGATGGCGCTGGTGGTTGTGATGTTAATGACATTGTTGAGAGGTGGGTTTAAGGGGTAAAGTGGGTCGTAACAGCGAATTAAGTTAGTGTATTTAAGACCCCCTCAACTTACATGTGCTATGGTGAGGGGGGCAAGACATTTTACCGGCACTGGAGGAACTTGAGTTGAGGAGCGAGATTGGCATGTTGAAATTCTATGTAAGGATGGTTGGTGGTTGATTGTGGGGTTGCTGTAGCCTGTGGTAGCAAGACTGATGGGCTACGAGCAGATGGGGAGAAGGGTGGTTAAGAAGATCAGGGAAGGGGAGGAATATTTTTGTAGAGATATGGTGTGAGTAAATGGATGTTGGTGATGGTGGTGGATTTTTCGGTATGTTAGGGATTAAGGGATGGCGTATGTATATATATATATATATATATAGATAGATAGATAGATAGATAGAGAGATAGATATATACTTGTGTACCCTATATGTGTATGTATGAGTTATGAGATGGTCCGTGCATATAAACGTCTATCAAGAGAGCGGGCGTATAAAGTTTATTAACTATATAAGACTCTTATGCTTGCCTCTGCTTGCTGTTTCCTTATGCCTGAACTTTCCCAGTGAGTCACCACAAGGAAGAGGCACTAGTCTGCCAACCCTCCAGACAGACTCAACCCCGTCTGCCAAAAAAAAAAGAAGGAACTTCCTCCGAGAATGATTTAAGTCTTGAGTATCAGTAGCAAAACACTGGAGGTGGGAGCATCATTAAAGGTAATCTGATGACTCTTAGTGACATTGAAGTCCTCACATGATATTCGTTTAACGACGATAAAACTGAACCGATAGCTTAATTAACCCGAGAGTTCTTTTCACCCTCGCTGTTAAAAGTGGGTATTTATTGAAAACCCCCTCAGCTCAGGGGGGACAAGCTGTAATTACGTGTCGTTTATGTGGTCGTTGGGTGGGGGGGGAAAAAATGGGTCTTTTGGTTCCCCCCGTCAAACGAAGAATACGTATAAAAGTGATATTTTGGATGATTTCTGGTAATCTGCTTGCTAGTGTACCGCACACAGCATTGAAACTGGCTGGCTCATAGTGTACGTCCACAGTGCCCCGCGCTCATTCATACACACACTCTCATTTTCTCTCTTATTCTCTCGATCTTCCTCTGTCCTGTCTCTCTCTCTCTCTCTCTCTCTCTCTCTCTCTCTCTCTCTCTCTCTCTCTCTCTCTCTCTCTCTCTCTCTCTCTCTCTCTCCTCCTCTCCTCTCCTCTCCTCTTCACCTCGAAGCGTCTGTATGTGTTCCCTTGAACATAGAAGGCGGTGTCTCAGCTACTCCCATACCTTCTCGTGCCTCCATGAATATAAGTATCCTTCGCTTTTCCACCACTAGTGTCTTCCTGCGTCTTACTCATTGTCTCGTCCTCCCCTGCGTCTCTTGGCCATGTCTTCGCTCCGTTGTCGAACTCGTTTTCTATATTGGCACGACCGTTTTCCATTGCATTCGCCGTCTTCCGTTGTGTTTACCGAGTATATTATAACTGGTCGTCTAACTCCCAGGCACTGGCGTAGATTAGACTAAGTGCTTCTCAAGAAAACGGACAGTGCCTTTACAGTTTTATCGGGGTGTCTAACATTTTCTCCGAGGGGTTTGCTGAAATTTTCTCCGGGGTTTAGTGACATTTTCTTCGGGGGGGTTGCTTGCTGACACTTTCTCCGGGTGGTGGGTTTTTAGGAGTTTTCTCCGGGGGTTGCTGACACTTTCTCCAGGGGTTGCTGACGGTTTCTCTGGGGGAGTTTCATACACTTTTCCTCGTTGTTTATACCAGTTTCATCGGGGGTTTGTTGTGCCACTTTTCTCTGGAGGGGTTCTGACACATTCATTAGAAGTAAAAAAAAAAAAGAAAAAAAGAAGAATTGACTCATCCTGAATCCCCCTTCTCTCTCTCTCTCTCTCTCTCTCTCTCTCTCTCTGTCTCTCTGTCTCTCAACACTAGAGCGTATCTCACATCGGTTCTCCTGTCCAGCTCCACCTTCCTGTTCTTCGTATCGTTCGTCTCTGGACTTAATCCACACACCTTCAAATCCCCGCCAAAGATCCGGCGATATTTCTTTCCATCCGTGGAGAGCGTCTCCCAGATATATCTACCTACTCCTGTCTCCTTTTTATCCTTATTTTATTAATCTCTACCTTGCTCAGCCTAGAAAACGGAGCATCATTGCTTGGTAATTGCTTCCATTTGCCTCCCTTGATATTCGGTGTTGATATTCTGGTGTTCACTGTCTTTGTGTGAAGATTCATTTGGTCTCAGAATACTTCCTGGGTCTTCTGTGACATATGACCTGCTTTTGTTGGCAGTGAAAGGGATCTTGTGTTCCTCTCTCGTTGCTGTGGGATAGGTATGGGGTTCCCTGATAAACTTATGTATTTTCTCTTTGTTCGTCAAGCTTCTGAAACTATTCCAAAGAGTTGGATTTTCTTTTAAGATACCTTTCGATGAGGATGGTGAGAAAAAATGGTAGATTCGTATCCACGTGACATGATGTAGCTAGATGCCGTTCCCTTGAGCTGAGCAGTTAGAGAGAGAGAGAGAGAGAGAGAGAGAGAGAGAGAGTAGCATCTCTGACAGAAGGAGACGGGTGGTCGTCACATTCCAGACACGTCTCCATTAGTCCTGTCTCCTGATCGATCCTCCCTCGGGGAATTGCCTTGTTTCGGGAGGGTGGGGGTGGAGGGGGGGGGCAAATGTGCCAAGATTGGGCCAGAAAGAATGGTTGGTTGCTGTGTTGTGGGACGCCGACCTGCCTAGTGCTTCAAAAGCCTCTCTGATTCTCCTCTCAAGAGTTTTTCTTTCTTCTTTTTCATTCCACTCTCTTCTACTTCGCTGATCTCTGTCCATTTTGTATAGACTGGGAATTTTGGATGCTATTACTGCCTTCCAGCAGATAAGCTCGTCATAGACCATCAGGTCTTCTGTTACCTGGCTTTCCTATGCACTGTCTTCCAGTAGATAGCCCCATCATAGACCATCAGGTTTTGTTATCAGGTCTTCTTATGTATTCTCATATATATATATATATAGAAGATGAAAGCCGGCAAGGCAGCAGGTTTGGATGGTATTGCAGTGGAATTTATTAAAAAAGGGGGTGACTGTATTGTTGACTGGTTGGTAAGGTTATTTAATGTATGTATGACTCACGGTGAGGTGCCTGAGGATTGGCGGAATGCGTGCATAGTGCCATTGTACAAAGGCAAAGAGGATAAGAGTGAGTGCTCAAATTACAGAGGTATAAGTTTGTTGAGTATTCCTGGTAAAGTATATGGGAGGGTATTGATTGAGAGGGTGAAGGCATGTACAGAGCATCAGATTGGGGAAGAGCAGTGTGGTTTCAGAAGTGGTAGAGGATGTGTGGATCAGGTGTTTGCTTTGAAGAATGTATGTGAGAAATACTTAGAAAAGCAAATGGATTTGTATGTAGCATTTATGGATCTGGAGAAGGCATATGATAGAGTTGATAGAGATGCTCTGTGGAAGGTATTAAGAATATATGGTGTGGGAGGCAAGTTGTTAGAAGCAGTGAAAAGTTTTTATCGAGGATGTAAGGCATGTGTACGTGTAGGAAGAGAGGAAAGTGATTGGTTCTCAGTGAATGTAGGTTTGCGGCAGGGGTGTGTGATGTCTCCATGGTTGTTTAATTTGTTTATGGATGGGGTTGTTAGGGAGGTGAATGCAAGAGTTTTGGAAAGAGGGGCAAGTATGAAGTCTGTTGGGGATGAGAGAGCTTGGGAAGTGAGTCAGTTGTTGTTCGCTGATGATACAGCGCTGGTGGCTGATTCATGTGAGAAACTGCAGAAGCTGGTGACTGAGTTTGGTAAAGTGTGTGAAAGAAGAAAGTTAAGAGTAAATGTGAATAAGAGCAAGGTTATTAGGTACAGTAGGGTTGAGGGTCAAGTCAATTGGGAGGTGAGTTTGAATGGAGAAAAACTGGAGGAAGTGAAGTGTTTTAGATATCTGGGAGTGGATCTGGCAGCGGATGGAACCATGGAAGCGGAAGTGGATCATAGGGTGGGGGAGGGGGCGAAAATTCTGGGAGCCTTGAAGAATGTGTGGAAGTCGAGAACATTATCTCGGAAAGCAAAAATGGGTATGTTTGAAGGAATAGTGGTTCCAACAATGTTGTATGGTTGCGAGGCGTGGGCTATGGATGGAGTTGTGCGCAGGAGGATGGATGTGCTGGAAATGAGATGTTTGAGGACAATGTGTGGTGTGAGGTGGTTTGATCGAGTAAGTAACGTAAGGGTAAGAGAGATGTGTGGAAATAAAAAGAGCGTGGTTGAGAGAGCAGAAGAGGGTGTTTTGAAATGGTTTGGGCACATGGAGAGAATGAGTGAGGAAAGATTGACCAAGAGGATATATGTGTCGGAGGTGGAGGGAGCCAGGAGAAGAGGGAGACCAAATTGGAGGTGGAAAGATGGAGTGAAAAAGATTTTGTGTAATCGGGGCCTGAACATGCAGGAGGGTGAAAGGAGGGCAAGGAATAGAGTGAATTGGAGCGATGTGGTATACCGGGGTTGACGTGCTGTCAGTGGATTGAATCAAGGCATGTGAAGCGTCTGGGGTAAACCATGGAAAGCTGTGTAGGTATGTATATTTGCGTGTGTGGACGTATGTGTATACATGTGTATGGGGGTGGGTTGGGCCATTTCTTTCGTCTGTTTCCTTGCGCTACCTCGCAAACGCGGGAGACAGCGACAAAGCAAAAAAAGAAAAAGAAAAAATATATATATATATGTATATATATATATATATATATATATATATATATATATATATATATATATATATATATATATATATATATATATTTCTTTTTTTTTCATACTATTCGCCATTTCCCTGCGATAGCGAGGTAGCGTTAAGAACAGAGGACTGGCCCTTTGAGGGAATATCCTCACCTGGCCCCTTCTCTGTTCCTTCTTTTAGAAAAAAAAAAAAAAAAAGGGAAGGATTTCCAGCCCCCCGCTCCCTTCCCTTTTAGTCGCCTTCTACGACACGCAGGGAATACGTGGGAAGTATTCTTTCTCCCCTATCCCCAGGGATAATATATATATATATATATATATATATATATATATATATATATATGTGTGTATATATATATATATATGTGTATATATATATATATATATATATATATATATATATATATATATATATATATATATATATATATATATACACGTAAGGATGAAACATTTCGAATAAAGGAATCAAAATCTCATAAAAAGGAAACTCCTGACACAAAAATTTCTTGTCAGAGATAAAACTGGTGTGGTGGTTGCGGCCTTCCATGACGAGAGGACTCTTAGTGTGAGTTCCAGGAGGCGGAGGAGGCGGTGGTGGTGGAGGAGGCCTTTTGTCTGGCTGGCTACTGCCTGGATTCTGTTGTTCCTCCAGTATTGACGACGAGAGTCCCCCTGTTGTTGGTGAGTGAGTCACTCTGGCCGTGGGTGGACGACCGCGGATATTACCCACTTCTCCGGTGGACTGGTTGTGTGTGTCTTCAGTATTATTATTCCTGGAATTAAAAGAAGGAGGGAGACAAAAAAAAGAGGGGGGGATTTTTCCTCTTTGTGGAAGTTGTCGTCGTGTTGCCGAGGTTAAAGAGGTGCCAGTAAAGTTCTGATGTTGTGGTTTTGAAATACTGAGAAATCGTAGTTGTATTTTGTGTTTATTTTCTTCAAGTATTTTCACTTTCTGGTGGGTTGTGTTAGGTAGTTTGTCATGTGGAGAATGATGTTCGTTTGCGGTTTCGGTGGAGTGGGGCTTCGGGTAAGTTGTCTGTTCTGTCAGGTGAGGTGGTGTTTGAGACTTGAGTTTAGGGTAGCTGTTGGTTAGTGCTTATCGGGTCATACAGGTGTGTTATATATATATTGTTGTCAGTGTGGTGTTTGGTGGGGTTAGTGGTGGTGGTGGTGGTGGTGGTGGGGGATGGATCTGTGAGCCCAGGTGGATGAAGTGGGAAGGTAAGGGTGAACTTTTTTTTTTGTATTCGTATGAACTCCTTCGTCATCCTTTTACATCCATCTTAAATCCTTCTCCATGTTTTTACCTTTTACATCCCCCTTTCCCTCCTCTCTTTCTCTCTCTCTCTCTCTCTCTCTCTCTCTCTCTCTCTCTCTCTCTCTCTCTCTCTCTCTCTCTCTCTCTCTTTGATAGGGTCATAAACCCAGTCATCACACGTCTCGTACTTATTTAGCCAATTATTCGCGAAAGTTTTCAAAGTACTTTTATGTTTGCTTCCTGGTAAAATATGAACCTGATGGAGTTTAGTCTCTCGTAAGAACATAGAAGTAAAACTGAGAGAAACCGTCATCTATCTTTACACTTTTGGTAAAGTGAAGTTATTACACGAGGTAGGCAATATATGTTGATTTTTATTTTTGCTTTCCTATGCAAAAAGTCCTGGTTCGAATCCTTGCTGTTGGAGGGCGTTACGTGATACACACACACACACACACACACACACACACACACACACACACACACACACACATATATATATATATATATATATATATATATATGTATATATATATATATATATATATATATATATATATATTTTTTTTTTTTTTTATACTTTGTCGCTGTCTCCCGCGTTTGCGAGGTAGCGCAAGGAAACAGACGAAAGAAATGGCCCAACCCCCCCCCCCCATACACATGTACATACACACGTCCACACACGCAAATATACATACCTACACAGCTTTCCATGGTTTACCCCAGACGCTTCACATGCCTTGATTCAATCCACTGACAGCACGTCAACCCCTGTATACCACATCGCTCCAATTCACTCTATTCCTTGCCCTCCTTTCACCCTCCTGCATGTTCAGGCCCCGATCACACAAAATCTTTTTCACTCCATCTTTCCACCTCCAATTTGGTCTCCCTCTTCTCGTTCCCTCCACCTCCGACACATATATCCTCTTGGTCAATCTTTCCTCACTCATTCTCTCCATGTGCCCAAACCATTTCAAAACACCCTCTTCTGCTCTCTCAACCACGCTCTTTTTATTTCCACACATCTCTCTTACCCTTACGTTACTTACTCGATCAAACCACCTCACACCACACATTTTCCTCAAACATCTCATTTCCAGCACATCCATCCTCCTGCGCACATCTCTATCCATAGCCCACGCCTCGCAACCATACAACATTGTTGGTACCACTATTCCTTCAAACATACCCATTTTTGCTTTCCGAGATAATGTTCTCGACTTCCACACATTTTTCAAGGCTCCCAAAATTTTCGCCCCCTCCCCCACCCTATTCTTTCTTTTTCTTTCATACTATTCGCCATCTCCCGCATTAGCAAGGTTGCGTTAAGAGCAGAGGACTGGACCTTTGAGGGAATATCCTCACCTGGCCCCCTTCTCTGTCCCTTCTTTTGGAAAATTAATATATATATATATATATATATATATATATATATATATATATATATATATATATATATATATATATATATATATATATATAAGATGGAGTGAAAAAGATTTTGTGTGATCGGGGCCTGAACATGCAGGAGGGTGAAAGGAGGGCAAGGAATAGAGTGAATTGGAGCGATGTGGTATACCGGGGTTGACGTGCTGTCAGTGGATTGAATCAAGGCATGTGAAGCGTCTGGGGTAAACCATGGAAAGCTGTGTAGGTATGTATATTTGCGTGTGTGGACGTATGTATATACTTGTGTATGGGGGGGGGGGGGGGGGTTGGGCCATTTCTTTCGTCTGTTTCCTTGCGCTACCTCGCAAACGCGGGAGACAGCGACAAAGTATAAAAAAAAAAAAAAAAGAATATATATATATATATATATATATATATATATATATATATATATATATATATATATATATATATATATTTTTTTTTTTTTTTTTGCTTTGTCGCTGTCTCCCGCGTTTGCGAGGTAGCGCAAGGAAACAGACGAAAGAAATGGCCCAACCCACCCCCATACACATGCATATGCATACGTCCACACACGCAAATATACATACCTACACAGCTTTCCAATGGTTTACCCCAGACGCTTCACATGCCCTGATTCAATCCACTGACAGCACGTCAACCCCGGTATACCACATCGATCCAATTCACTCTATTCCTTGCCATCCTTTCACCCTCCTGCATGTTCAGGCCTCGATCACACAAAATCTTTTTCACTCCATCTTTCCACCTCCAATTTGGTCTCCCACTTCTCGTTCCCTCCACCTCCGACACATATATCCTCTTGGTCAATCTTTCCTCACTCATTCTCCCCATGTGCCCAAACCATTTCAAAACACCCCTTCTGCTCTCTCAACCACGCTTTTTTTTTTCCCCACCATCCCCTTTCCCTTACGTTACTTACCGATCAAACCACCTCACACCAACTTTTCTAAACATTCTTTTCCCCAACATCCATCCCCTGCGCACATCTCTACCCATAGCCCCGCCCGCAAATAAAACTTTTTGGTCCATACCCTTCAACCCCCCCATTTTTGCTTTCCGAGTAATTTCTCGATTTCCCACCATTTTTTCAAGGCCCAAAATTTTCCCCCCCTCCCCCCCCTATTTTTTCTTTTCTTTCATCTATTGCCATCCCCCGCTTGAAGGTTGCGTTAAGAGCAAGGATGGACCTTTAGGGAATATCCTCACCGGCCCCCCTTCTCTTTTTCCCCTTCTTTTGGAAAATTAATATATATATATAATTATATATATATAAAATATTTATAAATAATAATATATATATTTATATATATATATATTAAGTGGGAAAAAAAGTTTTTTTTGTGAGGGGGCCCTGAAAAAGCGGGGGGAAAGGAGGGCAAGGAATAGAGTGAATTGGAGCGATGTGGTATACCGGGGTTGACGTGCTGTCAGTGGATTGAATCAAGGCATGTGAAGCGTCTGGGGTAAACCATGGAAAGCTGTGTAGGTATGTAAATTTGCGTGTGTGGACGTATGTATATACTTGTGTATGGGGGGGGGGGGGGGTTGGGCCATTTCTTTCGTCTGTTTCCTTGCGCTACCTCGCAAACGCGGGAGACAGCGACAAAGTATAAAAAAAAAAAAAAAAGAATATATATATATATATATATATATATATATATATATATATATATATATATATATATATATATATATTTTTTTTTTTTTTTTTGCTTTGTCGCTGTCTCCCGCGTTTGCGAGGTAGCGCAAGGAAACAGACGAAAGAAATGGCCCAACCCACCCCCATACACATGCATATGCATACGTCCACACACGCAAATATACATACCTACACAGCTTTCCAATGGTTTACCCCAGACGCTTCACATGCCCTGATTCAATCCACTGACAGCACGTCAACCCCGGTATACCACATCGATCCAATTCACTCTATTCCTTGCCATCCTTTCACCCTCCTGCATGTTCAGGCCTCGATCACACAAAATCTTTTTCACTCCATCTTTCCACCTCCAATTTGGTCTCCCACTTCTCGTTCCCTCCACCTCCGACACATATATCCTCTTGGTCAATCTTTCCTCACTCATTCTCTCCATGTGCCCAAACCATTTCAAAACACCCTCTTCTGCTCTCTCAACCACGCTCTTTTTATTTCCACACATCTCTCTTACCCTTACGTTACTTACTCGATCAAACCACCTCACACCACACATTGTCCTCAAACATCTCATTTCCAGCACATCCACCCTCCTGCGCACAACTCTATCCATAGCCCACGCCTCGCAACCATACAACATTGTTGGAACCACTATTCCTTCAAACATACCCATTTTTGCTTTCCGAGATAATGTTCTCGACTTCCACACATTCTTCAAGGCTCCCAGGATTTTCGCCCCCTCCCCCACCCTATGATCCATTTCCGCTTCTATGGTTCCATCCGCTGCCAGATCCACTCCCAGATATCTAAAACACTTTACTTCCTCCAGTTTTTCTCCATTCAAACTTACCTCCCAATTGACTTGACCCTCAACCCTACTGTACCTAATTACCTTGCTCTTATTCACATTTACTCTTAACTTTCTTCTTTCACACACTTTACCAAACTCTGTCACCAGCTTCTGCAGTTTCTCACATGAATCAGCCACCAGCGCTGTATCATCAGCGAACAACAACTGACTCACTTCCCAAGCTCTCTTATCCCCAACAGACTTCATACTTGCCCCTCTTTCCAAAACTCTTGCATTCACCTCCCTAACAACCCCATCCATAAACAAATTAAACAACCATGGAGACATCACACACCCATGCCGCAAACCTACATTCACTGAGAACCAATCACTTTCCTCTCTTCCTACACGTACACATGCCTTACATCCTCGATAAAAACTTTTCACTGCTTCTAACAACTTGCCTCCCACACCATATATTCTTAATACCTATATATATATATATATATATATATATATATATATATATATATATATATATATATATATATATATATATATTCTCGTTGGTAGGATACTACCTTGTAGCCAACTGTATATTTTCTGTCTTCCTCCTCCTGGAGCTAGTCCTCCGCGGGGAGAAATATTGCCAAATTATGTCTTTCTCATTTTATTAATTGAATTGAGGCGCGGTGTTTACGGGGAAGCTCCTGAGGAGAGCCCCGCTCCCGCCCCTCACCCCACTTCTTAAAGACTGGATTACATATAGTGCTGTCACACACCGGTATATAAGGACGATCCTCACCTCCGTGCCCCGATATTAAGTGACCGCTGTCGACGACGGCTGTTTATAAGTTCCTCCCCTCCTCCTCCCTTTCCTTCGGCTGCTTAGAGGCCTCTTCTTCCCCCGAACTCCAGGTATTGATTGATCGGCGGCAATATTACTGCCCTCCCTCACACCTGGAACGCGCTACTGTGGTCGCTGCTGTGTTACCTGCCGTGTTCCAGAGTTTCCAGGCCGTGGCTTGACCAGAAGGATACTCACGAAGTCCTCCTCATATCGCCTCTGTTTTGAATCCCAGTTTTTATATCTGTGGTGCGTCAAAGGTGTGCTACCGGACTCCGCCTCCTCCGAGGTTAAACCCAAGAGTGGCAAGTAAGTCTTCGGCGAGGCTCTGTCGCTAGGAGGACCACAGTCTACCGTCATCGAAGAACTTCACGATCCAAAGGAGTCTACATCTCACTGCTACTGGAAATAACGAAGGCTTGGAGTGGCAGAAGCCTTTGTGAAATGCTGTAGATGGATCGGAAAGAAACTGGAATTTGGAGAGAGAGAGAGAGAGAGAGAGAGAGAGAGAGAGAGAGAGAGAGAGAGAGAGAGAGAGAGAGACCGTCTTCGTGGTGCGTCCACTGGCAGTCTCCGCCTCACTGGCTGGAAACACAAATACGTGAAAAAAGAGAGAGAGAAGAATTTCTCTTCTGTTTTGTTAGGGACGGTGGCCGTCCTGCTGCTGCTACTACTACTGCTACTTCCACTGCTGCTGCTGCTACAGCTACTACTACTGCCACTACTGCTGCCGCTACAGCTACTACTACTGCTACTGCTGCTGCTTCTGCTTAAGAGAGACGGTCTCGTTCTTTGGGAACCCAAAATCATCCTGTCGCCGAAAGCTGGATCTCAAGATTGTCTCTCAAGAGGTGGAATGTTTTCATCCCACGTGTTCTTGAATTACATTGACGATATGCTCGTCTTCTGCAGCGTCTTCACACACACACACACACACACACACACACACACACACACACACACACACACACACACACAGCTGGCTTGCTGCCTCCATTCCCAGCACGCAGCTCTTCTGGAACTCTTCTGTAATAAGGCTTTTTAAAAGTTAGCCATCGGAAGAGAAAACGGTGTACCGGAAATTGCTGCCATGCTCATATTTCAACGCCCCCCTCTCTAGGGAATTGAAATGAACACTTTAACAGTTTCTTATCACTGTTCCTTATCAGTATCGGTTATATTTATCTTCTGGCATAGAAGTCCGAAGCGAGGAGATGGATTTTGTAACGTATATCTCATAGGAGTTTCAACCAATACGTGTATTCAACTCTGTACTGACTCTTTGTAAGAAGTACATGTTTTGAACATCTACATTTTTGTTGGCCGCTTGTCCAATCGCATCGCTTCGACGATGTTCCCCTTGACCACGGCGGTACGACCCTTGGGCGTGATGACCTCGCGTTTTGATGAACCCCAGATAAGGGTGAGGCCAAGGGTCATGGAATTGTACACAAGGGGCGTACCGTCGTGCTCCAGGATCGTACCGTCTTGCTGAAGGATCGAGCTGTCGTGCTCAAGGATCGTACCGTCGCGCTCCAGGATCGTACTGTCTTGCTGAAGGGATCGAGCCGTCGTGTTCAAGGATCGTACCGTCGTGCGCAAGAGTCGCACCGTCTTGCTCAAGGGCCGTACCGTCGTACTCATGGGTCGTACCTTCGTGTACAAAGGCGTTACCATCATGCTGAAGGCCTGTACCTACGTGCTCAAGGGTCGTACAATCATCCTAAAGGGCCGTATCGTCGTTGTGCACAAGGGCCTTATCTTCTTGCTCAAGGATCGCACCGTCGTCCTCGGGGAGTTAAAGGAGCATATTGAGATCTGTCTGAGCCTCTCGCTTCATCTGAGCTTGGAACACCCCCCCACTGTAACCCAGATGGGGTAAACTCCTGCGCACGATGTTTCATATCCTGGCGAATTAACGATGGAAAATGGGGAGAGAGACGTCACTTCCGTTCTTCAGAGGGGGTGGTGGGCGTGGGGTGGGGTGAGGGAGAAATGGAATGGTAGAGGCCTTTGAAGTCGCCCCTTAGCCCCCAACCACTCACCCCTTCTCCCCTCTACTCTCCCCCCCCCCCCTTTCTCTCTCCCCCTCCCTCTCTCTTTCTCTCCCCAAGTCAATTTTCGATCGAAATACTTTGATACTGAAATAAAGTTAAAGAACTGAGGAAGAGTGTCTATTACGGTTGATCAAACAAGTGGGAGGGAACGGTTGGTAGAGAGTGAGGGAGAGGAGGGAAATATGGATGGATGGAGGGAGGGAAGGAGGGTCGGGATGCAACTCCGCTGGTGGTGGGGATGTGTTGGTGCCGCCACCAGACGTACGTGTGGGATTTATAAGTGTGGTGCTCGACTGATATTTGTGGTGTGTTGCTCTCTCTCTCTCTCTCTCTCTCTCTCTCTCTCTCTCTCTCTCTCTCTCTCTCTCTCTCTCTCTCTCGAAACCTCGCACTTCTACGTCCATACATCGTGCAGGTTCCTTGCCAACACCACACCGAAGGACTTCTCGTTTGCAACGCCTGGCAGAGCGCCACCTTAACTTCATTACACACCTCACACTACACAGTACCTCAGCCATCCTCCCTGATCATCCCCCGCCAGATGTCTTAAACTCCCTCACAACCTCCATTTATTCCTCATCTGGACAGTCATGTGCTCGGGCAGTTCCTCTTCGTCTAAACCGAGATACTTGCTTTTCCTCGTATGTAATGTCAGATTTACATCTTCTTTTAGACAGCAGCACCATCTCACTCGCATGTTTCTTCCTCATTAGGAACTTATATAGGTCTGTTACAATCCCACTTCCATTTTAGATGACCCATTGCCACCTCCGTTTTGATCTCGAACAAGCTCCCTTACCATTAAGGGAACTCTTTAAGATGATTACAAGTTCCACACATCTTTAGTGTTGACCTGTCTCCCTGCCACTTGCATGATACGTGGTCATGTATGCCCTGCGGTCGTCATCTCTTCATATACGCATTTAGTTCGATGTTTTGCCTCCACCTCCCTTAACCGACTTGATGTATGATTTCCTCGTCTCTCCCCTAATCTAGTGTCCTCACGTTCACTAAACTGCGCCTCAGAGACAAGTGCTCATGAGTAGGTCCCGTCTCATTTACTCATTTACTCATATGTCCCGTACTCATTTACTCAGTTCATTCTCAGTGAATGTCGCACCTCGTATGTCCCGTCTCATTTACTCATATGTCTCGTCTCATTTACTCATATGTCCCGTACTCATTTACTCAGTTCATTCTCAGTGAATGTCGCACCTCATTTATTTATTCCTGAGTTCTCTACCTCCGAGGCACAGATCTCGTCAGTCTGCTGCAGGCAGGTACTCCAAACACCATATGTCAGGTTCCCCCAAGACTTCCTCCAAAATGGGAATGGGATACGTTTTTTGCTTCTTAGGGTGTAGTAGATCGATCAGGTCTTATGGCCCACACTATATGTAGAGTGCAGCATCAAACAGCCTGGTATAACAGGCCATTACCGCAAAAAGCTTGGATGTGGACGACTGCCGGGATAGAGAAGAGCCTCAGAGACCAGCGTAGATAGAACATGTAACGTAAGTATATATATAAATAGATAAATAAATAAATAATATATATTTTTTTTTTTTTTTTCATACTATTCGCCATTTCCCGCGTTTGCGAGGTAGCGTTAAGAACAGAGGACTGGGCCTTAGAGGGAAAATCCTCACCTGGCCCCCTTCTCTGTTCCTTCTTTTGGAAAATTAAAAAAAAATGAGAGGGGAGGATTTCCAGCCACCCGCTCCCTCCCCTTTTAGTCGCCTTCTACGACACGCAGGGAATACGTGGGAAGTATTCTTTCTCCCCTATCCCCTGGGATGAAATAATATATATATATATATATATATATATATATATATATATATATATATATATATATATATATATATATATATATATATAATCGTTTCGTGGCGTATCGTGGGCTCATTTACCCTTCTTCCTCCTCTTCCTCTTCATTTAAGCCTTTTTCCTCTTCTGTCTCTCGAGCTTACCCCTTCATCCTCCGTGTTCTTCTCGTTGATCTCACTCCTTCTGTTGACGTTGCTCCTCCTCCGTCTGCTCTGATCCCCCAGTGAATCTTTCTCTGCTTCCAAATCTGTGGTTCCCTCTTGTCTTCTGTCCTATTTTCCTCATGCCTCAATGTAACGTCGATATATTCGTTATGCCCTACTTTATATATATACCTTCTTCTTCTTCTTCTTCTTCTTCTTCTTCTTCTTCTTCTTCCTTTTCTTCTTCTTCTTCTTCTTCTTCTTCTTCTTCTTCTTCTTCTTCTTCCTCTTCCTCTTCCTCCCTGCGTGTGCTGTCGAGACATGTACCAGTCTTCCTCCTAATACCTGCCACTTATATACACCGCAGTAGGCAGTAGATCTCCAACATTTACCTTCACAACTATAACCCCTCTCCCCATGTGTGTCCACCTCCTGACACCTGCCACATACACATCTTCACCATTCCTCATACCTCCACTTCAACATTTCCCTATACCATGTGTCCTTAGCTCTCTCTCTCTCCCTCTCTCTCTCTCTCTCTCTCTCTCTCTCTCTCTCTCTCTCTCTCTCTCTCTCTCTCTCTCTCTCTCTACCATTATCTATTCATAACCTTCTCTCTAACACCATCCCGTTGGGCTGCGCTGCCATCACATTAGCCAGCACACGGTTGCCATGTTGGTTGGGTCGTCTTGCCGTTGCCATGTTGGATTTGTATCCTGTTGTAGCGTCGCTCCATTGCGTTATTGCTGCGTTATACGTCCTTGTAGCACAGCCGAAGCACCCTCGAGCACGAACGGTATGAGGGCCTAGCCGTTCATCCGACCCTTATGGGTCAGGTCAAAGGCCGTGCCGTCATACTCAAAGAATGCACTGCCGTGCTTGAAGGCCGTACCGTCGTGCTCAAAAATCGTACCGTTGCGCTTAAAGGTTATCCATGTACCAGTGAACATTAATGTATAGTCCTCATTATCATCATTGTACCGGTACATCGTGTTACCGTACCGTGTCAGTTTTGTGTACCGTCGTACCAATTGTACCGTTACATCGTGTTACCGTACCGTGTCAGTTTTGTGTACCGTCGTACCAATTGTACCGTTACATCGTGTTACCGTACCGTGTCAGTTTTGTGTACCGTCGTACCAATTGTACCGTTACATCGTGTTACCGTACCGTGTTAGTTTGTATACCGTTGTACCATACCTCTCTCCTGTTGTAAAGTTCGACGTCTTGTCATTTCTCTTACTCATGCTCATTTGCATACCTCTGTTGCTCATATGCATACTTAATTCTCTCGTTCCTTTTCACACATGCTTCTGTTGCTCCTTTTGCATGCTTATTTCTGTTGCTTTGCATAAACTTACACCAACGAGTCGTTGCATCGGTCGTTTACACAAACGAGTCGTTGCATTGGTCGTTTACAAAAACGAGTCGTTGCATCGGTCGTTTACGCCAACGAGTCGTTGCATTGGTCGTTCACACAAACGAGTCGTTGCATTGGTCATATATTTCTTTGCTCTTCGAAGCTTCGCACCCAGTGTGAAGATAGAAGCACTACACCTGTGGTAGTTGAACACTGAACACAACATCCCCCAGATTCTGAACATGAACACATAAAGTGTCTGAACGTTGAACACAATCCCCTGAGTTTCTGAACATTCCCTGAGTTTCTGAACATTCATCACTTCACACCCCAGAGACTGGAAACTAAACACTCAAGCGCTGAATAGGTATTAAGCACCAATGATTTAATTGGGTTTCACCAGCTGTTGCTATCTTAATGAATCCTCTTAACGCCTTTTGATAATACGCAGGGGTCCTTTTGAACGGCGTTCTAGGGGTCTCCTATGGTGAATTTCCACATCATGGAGACTCGTTACAGGTGGCGGGGGTCTAACCTGATAGATAGATAGTTTTTTGGGCTCCTTTTGGAAAATGGCCAGGAATGATTCGAAAATGCGAGAGTGATGATGATCACTCAGTGAAGGTTGTGGTCTATTTGCTCATGTTGCCCAGATGGTTGTAGAGTGTTTGCTCATGTTGCCCAGATGGTTGTAGAGTGTTTGCTCATGTTGCCCAGATGGTTGTAGAGTGTTTGCTCATGTTGCCCAGATGGTTGTAGAGTGTTTGGTTAGGGCGATTGTGAGAGCATTACATCCGCGTTCTTGTGGTTTTCGTATTATTGCATGTCTGTTTCCTCGTTTCCCTGTGGAGAACTGAAGATCTACATGTCCCTCCTCATAATACCAGGGTAGATGTTGATCAGGTTTTCTTATAGCGCGACGTACCTGCTTAGGAAAGACTTGGTTGAGTTTTAGCGAGTGTTGCTACGTGGGACACGACGGAAAGCCAGGAAACAGAGGATTGTCTTTGACGAAGTTAACTGCTGGAGGACAGTATGTAGGAAAGACAGATGACAGAAGACAAGACAGATAACAGAAGACCTGATGGTCTGTGACGAGGTTATCTGTTGGGCGACAGTACATGGAAGAGACAGATAAGAGACCTGATGGTTTATGAAGAGGTTATCTGCTGGAGGATAATGATTGTATCCTTGAATGCCAAATCCCTCTATATAGATGAAGACACTTGCGTAAAGTCCATCAGGAGAGCTGAACTTTTTATCAGAGAGATTTATAGAGTTACGTCTTCTGTCCTCCAGCCATTCCCAGTATTAAAACAGCGGAGAATGACGATCTGAAAACTCTCAAGATATTGGTTAGTTGGTTATTGGATTCGCTAGGTAGAACATATGGACGCAATGAACACGTCCAGATCCTACTTTATTTGCCCAGGCTGTAGGAGTTGGTAGGAAGGACTGTTGAGTTTTTGGATTATCAACTCAGCCTCAAGATTTATAGGTAGGTTGTTTTGTTTGGGTTGGTAGGCTCCTTGTTCATGGCATTTTTCTAGGACTCTGTGCTCCTGGGAAGTGTTCCTGTGAGTCTGAGGGAGTAGGTACTCTCTCGCCAAGTATCTGAAGATGGAGTCCCGAAGCTCTTCGTCTGGACTTGCTCTCGAATGTCTTTCTTTTTTTTTTTTTGCACGACGGTGTGACCCTTGAGCATCATGGTATCACACTCTTAGGCACGACCTCACCTCTCTGGAGTGCAATGATTTGACTCTTGAGCACGACACCTTAAACCGAACGGTATTACCCTTGAATATGATGGTCTGTCCTTTAACCCAGGCCAACGTAACTCAGGGGTCGAAGGCCAGGCCATCGTAACTCAGGGGTCGAAGGCCTGACCATCGGAACTCAAGGGTCGAAGGCCAGACCATCGTAACTCAAGGGTCGAAGGCCAGACCATCGTAACTCAAGGGTCGAAGGCCAGGCCATCGTAACTCAGGGGTCGAAGGCCTGACCATCGGAACTCAAGGGTCGAAGGCCAGACCATCGTAACTCAAGGGTCGAAGGCCAGACCATCGTAACTCAAGGGTCGAAGGCCAGACCATCGTAACTCAAGGGTCGAAGGCCAGACCATCGTAACTCAAGGGTCGAAGACCAGGCCATCGTAACTCAAGGGTCGAAGGTCAGACCATCGTAACTCAAGGGTCGAAGGCCAGACTGTCGTAACTCAGGGGTCGAAGGCCAGACTATCGTAACTCAAAGGTCGAAAGCCAGACCATTACGTCCGCAGGTTGCACCAAGATGCTCCAGCGTCAAACACTATCGCTCAAGGGTTTGTTAAACCTCCCTTCTGGATGGAACACTAGAAGATGCTGGGGCTTCACGATAAGACCATCTGTTAAGATGGTAATCTTCTCCTGGCAACGCACGCTGATGGTGCGAGACTTCGTAAGGGTTCCCTGGGTAATCGCTCATTAGTGTAATAATATAGTTTGGTGCTCATGTTCCTGAGTTATCAGCGCTGCAGGAGGTCTCCGACCCGTGATAATTGTATTGATTGTGTTTATGTGCCAGGACGGCCGGCAGATGTTGGTTTTGCATTAATTAAGGACGTGCTAATTATTACCATAATTAAGGACGTGCTAATTAATACGATAATTAAGGACGTGCTAATTACTACCATAAGTAAGTGACGGATTGCCCTCTGTCGGGGCAAGAGTTTTGCACTGGTTCATCCTTATGTTTCATCCTTTGAGTACAGATAGTGAAATCTAAAGTGAAGTAGGTAGATCGTGGGTGGCTGTAGATGCAAGTAGAGAAGAAAGGTCAGAAAAGAGGTAACTGGTTTGATGAAAACTGTCAACTGTATTTAAAAGGTATGGGAGAAGAATGGATGAATAGAACAAGACATGAAAGGAGAAACAGAGGAACTTTGAATAGTGTGGACAAGGCAGGAGATGGTACAAAAGTTTTCCATTGGTCCATCAAGAGTTAATTATCAGTTCAAAAGCAGCTAATTAGGCCAGGGGATTGAAGAGTTGTAGAGGAGAATGGAAAAACACATAAGGAATGATAGGTTTGAAATAGCTTTTCATGATGGAAGACACTACTGCTACAATATTGACATGATATGGGGAGGAAAGCATTGACATTACTAGAAAATACAGAAGTCGACAGCTAGAGAGCCTTGAACCGTCTATACAAGGGTCATGGTACTGATGAAGCCTCTCTTTATGTGCTGAAGAAGTGAGCATGCGTTTGACAGGCCGTTCAATATGTTTCTAGTGTAGTGGTGGTCAGGGTTTGTCGAGTGTCGTGCGCATTTTCAAGAAAGGAGGTGAGGAAATTGCTCTAGATTTCAGGCCGACTTTTTGAGGTCGTAGTCTGCAAAATACTGGACAAGATAATCAGGAAACAAATCACTGACTGCCGAAAAGAGAGAGAAAAGATCATACATGAGAAGTCTTTTCGACTTCCAAGAGAGATTGAGCTCCGGTCTAGACAAAAGAATCAAGTAATATATATATATACACACACACACACGTAGCCTGCAGCTTCCCTCCTTATATACCCGTGGTCCTGCCAGCTGGTGCGTGAGGAATCCACTAATACCGTTATTAATATTGGCGGCAACGTAGCGACGGCCGCCGGAAATATCGTCACAATGGAACATAATTACGAAGAGGAAGGGGGCGAGGTAGGCAGGCAGGCTTACACGAATCCAGGGGCGGGGCAGGAGGGAGTGTGTGGGGACGGGTGTGTGGGTGATGGGCGGAGAGCGATACAGGCTTACAGAGAAGCGGTGGCAGGGAAGCGAAAGCCTCTGTTACGATTATGCTACAGATTATGTTAATTGCTCAGTGTCCAGGTGCGGGTGATGCCTGTATGTGTGTATCACTGTGATCCGTGTGGGGTGGAGGAGCAGCGTGTCCTGGTAACGTTACAGCAGTGAATAACATGAGGAGGGAGGTGTGTATGTGCAGATATCTCGTGAATGTTGGAAGGAAGAAGTAGACATCCGTTCTGGTTCTGAAGGAGTGTGATGGACGAGGTGGTAACCAGATTCCTAGTGGCAGGTTTTGAGGATGTAGGAGGGAGTGGGTATGAAGTGGTCATCAGGCTCCTGGTGGCAGGACTTGAGGATGTAGGGAAGACCCGACAAGAATGATGATGTTAGGTGATGGGTGTTGCCACCTCCAGTGTGGGTATGGCCACATGCTCAGTGAGAGTGTGTCCTGGTCTTAGAATTATCTTTAACGTCTGAGGGAGTTGAAAGACTCTCCGGTTGTAGGTTGACGCTGACGGCTTTGATATAAACACCCTGGCAGTTGATAGTGCCTTTAAGCAGCCAACCAACCATCCAACCAGTCCCAATGGTGGCTGGAACAAGCTTAAAGTGGTGCGTGTTGCTAGGGAATATGGTGAGGTTGTTTCAAACATAGTGCTGGGCTGAGGCACATACATACTCTTCACTCATACGCAATCGTCTCTCCTACATTCCTATAGACGCAAGATACTTTTCAGTCTTTACACCTGAACTTCAGAACATCCACACAGCTTTAACTCTTCCCAGACTCTCCCATTCATCAGTTTAACACTGAATGTATTACCAGGTCATCAACATACGTCCGCAGAGGATCACACTCACGCTCCGGCATCGTCGCTAATGAACCATCCTTAATTGCCTCTATTATCCTTAATTATCTGCCATTAGCACGGGGTATATACACTTGATACAAAGCCTTCACAGGGGTGGAGGTGTCGCCTGGAATGTGTCAGTGTGTGTGTGTGTGTGAGAGGCGATGGGGACCCATCTTGTGTAGAGGGTCTGAGTGTATCAACATGGAGGGCCTCCCGTCCTCCCTGGCTCCCTGTATCTCCCCAGAGGTGATTAATTAGCGCACAAGAGCTCCCGGGTGCTGTGTATATTTACTGCCATCACTTGAGTGTCATTCATCACCCTCTGCTGCTCTGGCCTGGCCAAGGAAAGGTGCCTAATTTGGCGCTGCTGACGAGGGAGTTTGACTTGTTGTACATGGCGAAGGTTCTTAATGCAGTCTCCACTTCCATACAAGTCCTCTTGACTTATGCTAAATGATGTTAAATATGAACAGTTTCCTGTGAGGAGTTGAAGAGGTAGGTGCTTTTTTTTCTTTTTGTATGTGTGGATGCTTTGAAGTAAACTAAGTTTTAATACTTGATGGCGCAGACGAAATATGTAAATGAAAGAAACTTTATATAAGACCTGGTCATGGGAGATTTAAGTAAATAAAGGTGAAATACATAGTTGATTTGTCTACAGAAAGATGTAGACAACAGAGACTTTACACGAGCCAGACGTGGAAACTTGAAGTTCAAATGCGTGATGAATTTGTTCGAGGAAAGATGTAAACTGTAAACTTCGTAGATGTGAAATGTACAGTCATGTTCCAATTTCTCTTCCATAGATTTCCAGACAAACTTGTCTGGAAATACCTTGTTGCCTCAGAATAATGCTGTTATCGTTTGTAATTCAACATGATATTTCATAACCAAATAAATGTCCGTTCATTTAGAAGGAAAGGCCGTAGATAAGGATGCTATTTACGTACCCAGTGGTCGTGGAACGAGGCCTTTGGCACTGTTATCCCTACAAGTATTATATTGGACAAGTCGGCGTTGTATGATAGACCTGGTAACGTTCCCTGTTGGGCCAATGGCATCGACCTTCATGAAGGAAGGAACACGACCCCCCCTTGTAGGGTGTCGTATCCCTTCAAGGTGTCGAAGGCAGACATTTCAATCCCAATGAGATGAGGGATCTCAAGGCTTTTCGATCCCAATGAGAGGTGAGGATTCTCATCTTTCCCGCTGTTGGTGATGACACGAACGTGTTCGTTGCCCCGTCCTCGACTGATGCGATGGAAAGGAAGAAGGGAAGTAAACACTGCACGAGAGAACAAAGAGAAGGACAAAGGGAAGGGAATTGAAGGACAAAGGGAAGGGAATTGAAAAAAAAAAGAACGCGTGACGTGTGTCATAGACCATCTGATGCCTAAGGTTATGTCGAGGACAGCGGCGAGAGATGTCCTCAAATTCTTCAAGAGGAGGAGCATAGGCGGACCACTGAGGTAGATGGATTCGTCTTCTCATAGGCGCACCACTGAGGTAGATGGATTCGTCTTCTCATAGGCGCACCACTGAGGTAGATGGATTCGTCTTCTCGAAGGATTTTGCAGCTAGGGGAACCGGAGTCTGCTGGCGTTTAAGTTTTTACTGATAGGTTTTTAGTTTTCTGTTTGGGGAGTTTTGATTTCGTGGAGCTTTGGTTTTATCTCTGGGTTTATCGGTCTTCTTTGAGGATTTTGCTCTTATTGTTCTGTTTATATTGTAAAGTTTTGATTCTCTTCGTTTTCTTTTATCTGTGATGAATGTTTATTGGCCATTTGTCACAGGATAGTGATGAACCGGCGCTGCATTTTCTTCTCTTTTTTTTTTTCTTTTTACTTTGTTCTGTTATCATTTAAGGTGTTCCTCGTTTGCGTCAGTTCATACAACATACTTTATAAAGGTTGTATGATAAGATTCCTGGTTCGTGTACTCATTCACTACGATGTAGCGGTACGTGGAGGCATTAATATTTTTTTCCCCCCTGTCTTCTTTTTTCCTTTATTTAACCTTCATCGTTTTGTTTATCATCAATTATGCTTTGTTAACGTGCCAGGCCTTGCCGGGGCGCCACTTGGGGTGGAGGGGGCTGGCTGTCATCAGCGGCCCCCACCAGCGAGAGTAAAGCAGGTGTGTTAACTGGCAATTGGTGTCATCACATTTTGAAAGTAACGGCTTAACACCACGTCATTATCTTGGGCGGGTGATGGAAGACTACAACCAGGTTATTATTATTATTAATATCATCATTATTATTATTGTTATCATTATTATTATTATTATTATTATCATTATTATTATTATTATTATTATTATTATTATTATTATTTACAGGTGATTTTTTCTCCTATGATATCAGCCACCAGTGCGTGTGTTTGACTACCTCACAGCTTTGGCGATGAAGATCACAGCGTTGTCCCGATAGATAGACAGTAACGTGACACGTTACCTGTGACAGGTAACAAGGCAGAATAGATAGACAGTAGCGGGATAAGAAGGTGTTACAACTCGCGTTGGGCATGTGCTAGTCTGGTTTCTTAGAGTGATTATATATATATATATATATATATATATATATATATATATATATATATATATATATATATATATATATATATATTATATATATATATATATATATATATATATATATATATATATATATATATTTCTTCCTTCTTTCATACTATTCGCCATTTCCCGCCTCAGCGAGGTAGCGTTAAGAACAGAGGACTGGGCCTCTGAGGAAACATCCTCACCCGGCCCCCTTCTCTGTTCCTTCCTTTGGAAAAAAAAAAAAGAAAAAAAGAAAGAGGGGAAGATTTCCAGCCCCCCGCTCCCTTCCCTTTTAGTCGCCTTCTACGACACGCAGGGAATACGTGGGAAGTATTCTTTCTCCCCTATCCCCAGGGGGAATATATATATATATATATATATATATATATATATATATATATATATATATATATAATTTCCAAGCAACGAATGGCATTACCTCAGAGCGTAAACTGCTGTTGGCTGTCGTAAGATCACTACTAATAGGATTGGACATCGTTGTTACCTGCTTTATATTCATGGATGGTTATCCTAGGCATTTTTTCTGTCTCATGGCAGGTTATGTATGGGCTCGCGATCGCGTTATTCGCATCCTTTACCTCGTAAGTGTCAAATCTTTTCACGTGTACGAGCGATTAGTGAAACACTTGTATGGTTATAAAGTGGGAGGGAGGTGATAGTGAGAGTAGTGGTGGGTGTTATGGCAGGAGAGGAGAGCGAACACCTACCTTGTCAGCACAGGGAAGGGAATTAATGTGAGGAGCACCCCTGCCTCCTTCTCCATTATGTTGACCTGTCACGTATAGCATAAAGTACTGTCCCATGGAGGGGTACTTCCTGCTGGAGGAGGAGGAGGAGGAAGATGCAAGGGGTTAGACAGGGGAGAGGGTTGATGAGGTAACTGGCTAGGCGAGGATAGACGTTAAAAGGGAGAGGATAGGAGTTGAGTGTTGGTACGGAGGCATCGATTTGGAGGGGAGGGGAGGGAGGAGGAAGAGGAATAATGAGGTTATTGAAAGGGGAGTTGGTTGATAAACGAGGAGGATTGGCACCTCTGTTGGGCAGTGGCCCCCGCACAACACTGACGAACGGAAGGGAGGAGGAAGAATATATCTATACCTTTTCCACCCAGGGATGGAAATTAGGGCGTAAAGAAGGACAAGATGCCGAGTGATGGATGGTGGAGGTCGGGTAACTCCTCTGTTGACTGGTATGGAAGCGATATACACACAACCTTTCGTCAAATGATTCAGCTGTGGGTTGTGATGGAGCGAAACCAGCGATCGTTACACGGTATAAAAGGAGGAAATTGGTATGAAGAGTTACAGCTGAGTGAGTTCGTGTCAATATGTGTGACAAGCAAGGGGATGACTAACCCCCATGAAGAAACACAGGGTAGGATAAGGAAGAGAAAGAAGATGTGTAGACTTAATTTTTGCTCTCAAGTGGTGTCTAGTGTTCTGGAAAAAACAAATATAAGGTACGTGTAGCATTTGTGAGTTGAGAAAACGATTTTGAAGGAGTTTGTAGGAAAGAACTTTGGAAACATTTATGTTGCTATAGATGGAAGAACCGTCAACGGTCTCAAGGGTTTTTGCCATATAATGAAAGTGTTGCTTGTGGCGAATTAAGGTGTTATAAGTAATTGGGAAACGAGAATCCTACGTAATTTGTTCCGTGGTTCCGTGTATACTTGTGTGCCAGTATGAGTGTGTATATTTGATGTTGATGGTGATAATGATAATGCTTTGGAATAGTGTAATGATATTTATGATGTCGTTTCTGATACTATCGATAATAGTAATGATAGTAATGGAAATGATACTGATTATGATAATGATTAACTGTTTACTGATATTTATTGTAGACAATGGCCAATTACGTACCGAGAAAATACACACAATATAGATAATGTGGTGTATGAAATGGAGTGATATCAGCCTCCACACAGACCCGGGGAATGACAGTGTACTGATTACATTGACGATGTTCTCAGTGGCTGGGGCGGGGTTGTCCTTGTAGGGGTGTGCACGAGCTCGCGGTTTAGGTCCGATGCGGTTGTGGCGCCGTACTACAACCCTGGGACGAGGGATCTCTGGTGGCAAGGAGGCGACGGTGGTGAAGATGGTACAGTGGCTTGTTCCCAAACTGTCGAATGATGTTTATGGGCTTACATGTTTGTGTGTGTGTGTGTGTAATCGTTCCGAATAGTAAAA
>NC_092225.1:15893001-15898001 GCF_036320965.1 Panulirus ornatus
TTCTTGAGCAAGACGGTACTGCCCTTAAACACTACGGTACTGCCCTTGAACACGACGGTACGGTTCTTGAGCAAGACGGTACTGCCCTTAAACACTACGGTACTGCCCTTGAACACGACGGTACGGTTCTTGAGCAAGACGGTACTGCCCTTAAACACTACGGTACTGCCCTTGAACACGACGGTACGGTTCTTGAGCAAGACGGTACTGCCCTTAAACACTACGGTACTGCCCTTGAACACGACGGTACGGTTCTTGAGCAAGACGGTACTGCCCTTAAACACTACGGTACTGCCCTTGAACACGACGGTACGGTTCTTGAGCAAGACGGTACTGCCCTTAAACACTACGGTACTGCCCTTGAACACGACGGTACGGTTCTTGAGCAAGACGGTACTGCCCTTAAACACTACGGTACTGCCCTTGAACACGACGGTACGGTTCTTGAGCAAGACGGTACTGCCCTTAAACACTACGGTACTGCCCTTGAACACGACGGTACGGTTCTTGAGCAAGACGGTACTGCCCTTAAACACTACGGTACTGCCCTTGAACACGACGGTACGGTTCTTGAGCAAGACGGTACTGCCCTTAAACACTACGGTACTGCCCTTGAACACGACGGTACGGTTCTTGAGCAAGACGGTACTGCCCTTAAACACTACGGTACTGCCCTTGAACACGACGGTACGGTTCTTGAGCAAGACGGTACTGCCCTTAAACACTACGGTACTGCCCTTGAACACGACGGTACGGTTCTTGAGCAAGACGGTACTGCCCTTAAACACTACGGTACTGCCCTTGAACACGACGGTACGGTTCTTGAGCAAGACGGTACTGCCCTTAAACACTACGGTACTGCCCTTGAACACGACGGTACGGTTCTTGAGCAAGACGGTACTGCCCTTAAACACTACGGTACTGCCCTTGAACACGACGGTACGGTTCTTGAGCAAGACGGTACTGCCCTTAAACACTACGGTACTGCCCTTGAACACGACGGTACGGTTCTTGAGCAAGACGGTACTGCCCTTAAACACTACGGTACTGCCCTTGAACACGACGGTACGGTTCTTGAGCAAGACGGTACTGCCCTTAAACACTACGGTACTGCCCTTGAACACGACGGTACGGTTCTTGAGCAAGACGGTACTGCCCTTAAACACTACGGTACTGCCCTTGAACACGACGGTACGGTTCTTGAGCAAGACGGTACTGCCCTTAAACACTACGGTACTGCCCTTGAACACGACGGTACGGTTCTTGAGCAAGACGGTACTGCCCTTAAACACTACGGTACTGCCCTTGAACACGACGGTACGGTTCTTGAGCAAGACGGTACTGCCCTTAAACACTACGGTACTGCCCTTGAACACGACGGTACGGTTCTTGAGCAAGACGGTACTGCCCTTAAACACTACGGTACTGCCCTTGAACACGACGGTACGGTTCTTGAGCAAGACGGTACTGCCCTTAAACACTACGGTACTGCCCTTGAACACGACGGTACGGTTCTTGAGCAAGACGGTACTGCCCTTAAACACTACGGTACTGCCCTTGAACACGACGGTACGGTTCTTGAGCAAGACGGTACTGCCCTTAAACACTACGGTACTGCCCTTGAACACGACGGTACGGTTCTTGAGCAAGACGGTACTGCCCTTAAACACTACGGTACTGCCCTTGAACACGACGGTACGGTTCTTGAGCAAGACGGTACTGCCCTTAAACACTACGGTACTGCCCTTGAACACGACGGTACGGTTCTTGAGCAAGACGGTACTGCCCTTAAACACTACGGTACTGCCCTTGAACACGACGGTACGGTTCTTGAGCAAGACGGTACTGCCCTTAAACACTACGGTACTGCCCTTGAACACGACGGTACGGTTCTTGAGCAAGACGGTACTGCCCTTAAACACTACGGTACTGCCCTTGAACACGACGGTACGGTTCTTGAGCAAGACGGTACTGCCCTTAAACACTACGGTACTGCCCTTGAACACGACGGTACGGTTCTTGAGCAAGACGGTACTGCCCTTAAACACTACGGTACTGCCCTTGAACACGACGGTACGGTTCTTGAGCAAGACGGTACTGCCCTTAAACACTACGGTACTGCCCTTGAACACGACGGTACGGTTCTTGAGCAAGACGGTACTGCCCTTAAACACTACGGTACTGCCCTTGAACACGACGGTACGGTTCTTGAGCAAGACGGTACTGCCCTTAAACACTACGGTACTGCCCTTGAACACGACGGTACGGTTCTTGAGCAAGACGGTACTGCCCTTAAACACTACGGTACTGCCCTTGAACACGACGGTACGGTTCTTGAGCAAGACGGTACTGCCCTTAAACACTACGGTACTGCCCTTGAACACGACGGTACGGTTCTTGAGCAAGACGGTACTGCCCTTAAACACTACGGTACTGCCCTTGAACACGACGGTACGGTTCTTGAGCAAGACGGTACTGCCCTTAAACACTACGGTACTGCCCTTGAACACGACGGTACGGTTCTTGAGCAAGACGGTACTGCCCTTAAACACTACGGTACTGCCCTTGAACACGACGGTACGGTTCTTGAGCAAGACGGTACTGCCCTTAAACACTACGGTACTGCCCTTGAACACGACGGTACGGTTCTTGAGCAAGACGGTACTGCCCTTAAACACTACGGTACTGCCCTTGAACACGACGGTACGGTTCTTGAGCAAGACGGTACTGCCCTTAAACACTACGGTACTGCCCTTGAACACGACGGTACGGTTCTTGAGCAAGACGGTACTGCCCTTAAACACTACGGTACTGCCCTTGAACACGACGGTACGGTTCTTGAGCAAGACGGTACTGCCCTTAAACACTACGGTACTGCCCTTGAACACGACGGTACGGTTCTTGAGCAAGACGGTACTGCCCTTAAACACTACGGTACTGCCCTTGAACACGACGGTACGGTTCTTGAGCAAGACGGTACTGCCCTTAAACACTACGGTACTGCCCTTGAACACGACGGTACGGTTCTTGAGCAAGACGGTACTGCCCTTAAACACTACGGTACTGCCCTTGAACACGACGGTACGGTTCTTGAGCAAGACGGTACTGCCCTTAAACACTACGGTACTGCCCTTGAACACGACGGTACGGTTCTTGAGCAAGACGGTACTGCCCTTAAACACTACGGTACTGCCCTTGAACACGACGGTACGGTTCTTGAGCAAGACGGTACTGCCCTTAAACACTACGGTACTGCCCTTGAACACGACGGTACGGTTCTTGAGCAAGACGGTACTGCCCTTAAACACTACGGTACTGCCCTTGAACACGACGGTACGGTTCTTGAGCAAGACGGTACTGCCCTTAAACACTACGGTACTGCCCTTGAACACGACGGTACGGTTCTTGAGCAAGACGGTACTGCCCTTAAACACTACGGTACTGCCCTTGAACACGACGGTACGGTTCTTGAGCAAGACGGTACTGCCCTTAAACACTACGGTACTGCCCTTGAACACGACGGTACGGTTCTTGAGCAAGACGGTACTGCCCTTAAACACTACGGTACTGCCCTTGAACACGACGGTACGGTTCTTGAGCAAGACGGTACTGCCCTTAAACACTACGGTACTGCCCTTGAACACGACGGTACGGTTCTTGAGCAAGACGGTACTGCCCTTAAACACTACGGTACTGCCCTTGAACACGACGGTACGGTTCTTGAGCAAGACGGTACTGCCCTTAAACACTACGGTACTGCCCTTGAACACGACGGTACGGTTCTTGAGCAAGACGGTACTGCCCTTAAACACTACGGTACTGCCCTTGAACACGACGGTACGGTTCTTGAGCAAGACGGTACTGCCCTTAAACACTACGGTACTGCCCTTGAACACGACGGTACGGTTCTTGAGCAAGACGGTACTGCCCTTAAACACTACGGTACTGCCCTTGAACACGACGGTACGGTTCTTGAGCAAGACGGTACTGCCCTTAAACACTACGGTACTGCCCTTGAACACGACGGTACGGTTCTTGAGCAAGACGGTACTGCCCTTAAACACTACGGTACTGCCCTTGAACACGACGGTACGGTTCTTGAGCAAGACGGTACTGCCCTTAAACACTACGGTACTGCCCTTGAACACGACGGTACGGTTCTTGAGCAAGACGGTACTGCCCTTAAACACTACGGTACTGCCCTTGAACACGACGGTACGGTTCTTGAGCAAGACGGTACTGCCCTTAAACACTACGGTACTGCCCTTGAACACGACGGTACGGTTCTTGAGCAAGACGGTACTGCCCTTAAACACTACGGTACTGCCCTTGAACACGACGGTACGGTTCTTGAGCAAGACGGTACTGCCCTTAAACACTACGGTACTGCCCTTGAACACGACGGTACGGTTCTTGAGCAAGACGGTACTGCCCTTAAACACTACGGTACTGCCCTTGAACACGACGGTACGGTTCTTGAGCAAGACGGTACTGCCCTTAAACACTACGGTACTGCCCTTGAACACGACGGTACGGTTCTTGAGCAAGACGGTACTGCCCTTAAACACTACGGTACTGCCCTTGAACACGACGGTACGGTTCTTGAGCAAGACGGTACTGCCCTTAAACACTACGGTACTGCCCTTGAACACGACGGTACGGTTCTTGAGCAAGACGGTACTGCCCTTAAACACTACGGTACTGCCCTTGAACACGACGGTACGGTTCTTGAGCAAGACGGTACTGCCCTTAAACACTACGGTACTGCCCTTGAACACGACGGTACGGTTCTTGAGCAAGACGGTACTGCCCTTAAACACTACGGTACTGCCCTTGAACACGACGGTACGGTTCTTGAGCAAGACGGTACTGCCCTTAAACACTACGGTACTGCCCTTGAACACGACGGTACGGTTCTTGAGCAAGACGGTACTGCCCTTAAACACTACGGTACTGCCCTTGAACACGACGGTACGGTTCTTGAGCAAGACGGTACTGCC
>NC_092225.1:15903001-15923001 GCF_036320965.1 Panulirus ornatus
TTCGCGTGCGTCATGGCCGTACCCAGGCGTAGCTCTTCTTCAGCTCATCTCCACAGATGAGCCATCTTCATCCCTCCATCCCTTCCACCCTGCATTATACAGACTGAACCTTCGCTTCCCCACCTCCAGCACAGTCTCCTTCCTTCATTCCTCCATCAGTAGTCCGTCCCTTCGTTGAGTGCGTACGTCTTCATCCTCTTTCTCAAGATCATCCCCCCCCCAAAAAAAAAGCTTTCCTGTTTCACATACTGTTATTCCTGTTGTCTCGCCTGTTCCCGCATTCCGTTTTCTTCACCACGCCCTCCTGTCAGAGGTTTCTGAAGCTTGTAAGCTCGACCCTAGAGTCCACATATCGGATATGTGTGTGTGCGTGTGTGCAAAAAAAATACATGGGCTACACTCCACACATGTGTTACCCCTGCTTGTTAGAAGAACCTCCAGTAAGGGAATGATACATTGTATGAGCCTTAACTACCATAGCCGTATCGTAACAGATCAATTAACCCACTCGAATTAGCGCACGACGGAACGCATCCTCAAGATAATTTTCCTTGATCGAACGACCATTATCTACAATGACTTGGGAGACCACGTTGCTTGTTAGAGGGTACCCCCTAAAGCTCCCCAGTCTCCTAACACACACACACACACACACACACACACACGCCACATATTTTTGAGCCATGCTCTCGCCCTCCTTGTTTCCCCTGAGGCCTTTAGCGAAGCCTTTACTCCATTTTCTAATAATGTAACTCTTCCTCTGGCCTCGTGTGTTCTTGACTCCTGATACATCTCCCCAGTCTTTATATTCCTGTGTTGGAAGAAAGTGGAGTGCTTTAAAAGACGGAGTCAGTGGTGGTGTCGACGCAAGGTAACAGAAATGATTAGAGATGAATAGAGAGATAGATAGATGGATAGATAGATAGATAGATAGATAGATAGATAGATAGATAGAGAGAGAGAGAGAGAGAGAGAGAGAGAGAGAGAGAGAGAGAGAGAGAGAGAGAGAGAGTTGGCGTCTCGTCTAATGTGGTGTAAGCAAATGGATCCCATATGGAGATGGGCCAGCTTACAGGTAGCCGCCCTGTATAAACCACACTGGGGAACCTGCGTATATTGATAGGGACGGTGTGTGGCACGCCGGCAAGGTGACACACACACACACACACACACACACACACACACACACACACACACACACACACACACACACCAGCGGCCTTCCTCGATGCACAGCGCTGCTGGGATCAATAAATGTCCATGCATATACAAGTAACAGGCGGAGGGGACTGTCTCGTGGGAACGACTGACAGAATACCTGTCGTATCTTTTGTGGATTTGGATATGGTGTCTCCTTCTCCTCCTCCTCCTCTTTTCCCTCCTCCTCCTCGTCCTCTTTCTCCTCCTCTTCTTATTCTTCTTCATCATTATAATCGCCCTCATCATAATCTTCCTGATCATAATCTTCTTCCTCATCATCTTCATCATCATCATCTTCCTCTTCTTCTTCCTTCTTCTTCTTCCTTCCTCTTTTTCTTCTTCTTCCTCTTCCTCCTCCTTAGTATTCAATAGATGTCTTCTGTTCACCCCTTCGTCTTCAACATCCCCACGTATCAACTGACCCCAATAAGACAAACTCCAGGCATTATAGGTCATAGTGAAGCATCATATATTAAAGTCATTATCCCCATCACTCTTCTTCAAAGGTGTGATCATAGGAGTGGTTGTCTAATCTTTCAATCAAACATTACCAAAGTCCACATACAGTTTCGTCAGGTGTATTTTTAACATAATGCAGAATGACCCGTCCAGATATTGATATAGTAGGGTCTTAGATCATTCATTTTGTATCATTTTTCTTGTGCATCAAGCAGATTTATCGCCAGGAAAAATTTTTGTGGAAACATTGGCATATTTCTCATTATCATGAATTACTTTATATCATGTAATTTCAACTGCACTCTTGTGTGTGTGTGTGTGTGTGTGTATATATATATATATATATATGACAGAGTGGCAGATATAGGGTGTTTTGGTCGAGGTGGTGTGCAAAGTGAGAGGGTTAGGGAAAATGATTTGGTAAACAGAGAAGAGGTAGTAAAAGCTTTGCGGAAGATGAAAGCCGGCAAGGCAGCAGGTTTGGATGGTATTGCAGTGGAATTTATTAAAAAAGGGGGTGACTGTATTGTTGACTGGTTGGTAAGGTTATTTAATGTATGTATGACTCATGGTGAGGTGCCTGAGGATTGGCGGAATGCGTGCATAGTGCCATTGTACAAAGGCAAAGGGGATAAGAGTGAGTGCTCAAATTACAGAGGTATAAGTTTGTTGAGTATTCCTGGTAAATTATATGGGAGGGTATTGATTGAGAGGGTGAAGGCAGGTACAGAGCATCAGATTGGGGAAGAGCAGTGCGGTTTCAGAAGTGGTAGAGGATGTGTGGATCAGGTGTTTGCTTTGAAGAATGTATGTGAGAAATACTTAGAAAAGCAAATGGATTTGTATGTAGCATTTATGGATCTGGAGAAGGCATATGATAGAGTTGATAGAGATGCTCTGTGGAAGGTATTAAGAATATATGGTGTGGGAGGCAAGTTGTTAGAAGCAGTGAAAAGTTTTTATCGAGGATGTAAGGCATGTGTACGTGTAGGAAGAGAGGAAAGTGATTGGTTCTCAGTGAATGTAGGTTTGCGGCAGGGGTGTGTGATGTCTCCATGGTTGTTTAATTTGTTTATGGATGGGGTTGTTAGGGAGGTGAATGCAAGAGTCCTGGAAAGAGGGGCAAGTATGAAGTCTGTTGGGGATGAGAGAGCCTGGGAAGTGAGTCAGTTGTTGTTCGCTGATGATACAGCGCTGGTGGCTGATTCATGTGAGAAACTGCAGAAGCTGGTGACTGAGTTTGGTAAAGTGTGTGGAAGAAGAAAGTTAAGAGTAAATGTGAATAAGAGCAAGGTTATTAGGTACAGTAGGGTTGAGGGTCAAGTCAATTGGGAGGTGAGTTTGAATGGAGAAAAACTGGAGGAAGTGAAGTGTTTTAGATATCTGGGAGTGGATCTGTCAGCGGATGGAACCATGGAAGCGGAAGTGGATCATAGGGTGGGGGAGGGGGCGAAAATTTTGGGAGCCTTGAAAAATGTGTGGAAGTCGAGAACATTATCTCGGAAAGCAAAAATGGGTATGTTTGAAGGAATAGTGGTTCCAACAATGTTGTATGGTTGCGAGGCGTGGGCTATGGATAGAGTTGTGCGCAGGAGGATGGATGTGCTGGAAATGAGATGTTTGAGGACAATGTGTGGTGTGAGGTGGTTTGATCGAGTAAGTAACGTAAGGGTAAGAGAGATGTGTGGAAATAAAAAGAGCGTGGTTGAGAGAGCAGAAGAGGGTGTTTTGAAATGGTTTGGGCACATGGAGAGAATGAGTGAGGAAAGATTGACCAAGAGGATATATGTGTCGGAGGTGTTGGGAACGAGGAGAAGAGGGAGACCAAATTGGAGGTGGAAAGATGGAGTGAAAAAGATTTTGTGTGATCGGGGCCTGAACATGCAGGAGGGTGTAAGGAGGGCAAGGAATAGAGTGAATTGGAGCGATGTGGTATACAGGGGTTGACGTGCTGTCAGTGGAGTGAATCAAGGCATGTGAGGCGTCTGGGGTGGACCATGGAAAGCTGTGTAGGTATGTATACACGTGTGTGGACATGTGTATGTACATGTGTATGGGGGGGGGGGGGTTGGGCCATTTCTTTCGTCTGTTTCCTTGCGCTACCTCGCAGACGCGGGAGACAGCGACAAAGTATAAAAAAAAAAAAAAAAAAAAAAAAAAAAAAAAAAAAAAAAAAATATATATATATATATATATATATATATATATATATATATATATATATATATATATATATATATACATATATATACACATATATATATATGTATATGTATATATATATATATGTATATATGTATACACACACACACACACACACACACACACACACACACACACAAATTCGTAAGTGATTGAACAGTATAAGCATCGGTAGGGGTGTGGATATTACTTGTTCCTCCATTCGTCGTCACTTATAATGTATTACATGAACATTCTTCCTCGTACTCGATCCGTCTCCCACTGTGTGTGTGTCAGCGTCTCCCACTCTGTGTGTCAGGGTAGCTTGGGATGGCTTGTATATCTTCAACAGTGTCAGATGACGTGTATAAGAGTAATGAGACATCTTCAGTGTGAGTTATTTGGTGTCAAATAACTGTCATGGCGTTTGTTGTAGAGTATTCTATTCCCGTATCTCTCTATAGGGTTTTTAAATCTTCTTTCCTTCTTAGTTAATGGGATATGTTTGTGATGACTAAATGATTGTTATTATTATTATTATTATTATTATTATTATTATTATTATTATTAATGTTATTATTATTATTATTGTTTATTTGATTTTTTGTTTTTCATGAAATATATATTTACCTTTATATGTAGTCTTATGCAGCTTCTCTCTCCTGTATATTTAGAGCAGCTCTTATTCCCTGTCTTTGAGACGCCTTTGCGCTACACTCGTCATATGGGAGATGGCGTATATCCTTGTCTTCCCCCTATGATATAACTGTCGTGAACGTTGTTTATATGCACTTTGCCTAGGCAATAAAGACACGTAAGTATGGAGACTCAGGTGCTGAGGGAAGTCCATATATCCGCCCCTCTAGGAACAAATCGATGTGGACTTCAGCCCTTGGGAAGGCCATGTGCCACTGTGGGAGAGAATGCGAGAGATGAGATGATAAGGAAAGAGGGAAAGATTGTATCTCTCGAAGAACGTCGGATAATTTATATATATATATATATATATATATATATATATATATATATATATATATATATATATATACAATGGAACAATGGAAGTAAGGGTAGTGGGGGAGGAATGGGATGTATTTAGGGAATCAGTGATGACTTGCGCAAAAGATGCTTGTGGCATGAGAAGAGTGGGAGGTGGGTTGATTAGAAAGGGTAGTGAGTGGTGGGATGAAGAAGTAAGATTATTAGTGAAAGAGAAGAGAGAGGCATTTGGACGATTTTTGCAGGGAAAAAATGCAATTGAGTGGGAGATGTATAAAAGAAAGAGACAGGAGGTCAAGAGAAAGGTGCAAGAGGTAAAAAAAGAGGGCAAATGAGAGTTGGGGTGAGAGAGTATCATTAAATTTTAGGGAGAATAAAAAGATGTTCTGGAAGGAGGGAAATAAAGTGCGTAAGACAAGGGAGCAAATGGGAACTTCAGTGAAGGGCGCGAATGGGGAGGTGATAACAAGTAGTGGTGATGTGAGAAGGAGATGGAGTGAGAATTTTGAAGGTTTGTTGAATGTGTCTGATGATAGAGTGGCAGATATAGGGTGTTTTGGTCGAGGTGGTGTGCAAAGTGAGAGGGTTAGGGAAAATGATTTGGTAAACAGAGAAGAGGTAGTAAAAGCCTTGCGGAAGATGAAAGCCGGCAAGGCAGCAGGTTTGGATGGTATTACAGTGGAATCAATTAAAAAAGGGGGTGACTGTATTGTTGACTGGTCGGTAAGGTTATTTAATGTATGTATGACTCATGGTGAGGAGCCTGAGGATTGGCGGAATGCGTGGATAGTGCCATTGTACAAAGGCAAAGGGGATAAGAGTGAGTGCTCAAATTACAGAGGTATAAGTTTGTTGAGTATTCCTGGTAAATTATATGGGAGGGTATTGATTGAGAGGGTGAAAGCATGTACAGAGCATCAGATTGGGGAAGAGCAGTGTGGTTTCAGAAGTGGTAGAGGATGTGTGGATCAGGTGTTTGCTTTGAAGAATGTATGTGAGCAATACTTAGAAAAGCAAATGGATTTGTATGTAGCATTTATGGATCTGGAGAAGGCATATGATAGAGTTGATAGCGATGCTCTGTGGAAGGTATTAAGAATATGTGGTGTGGGAGGCAAGTTGTTAGAAGCAGTGAAAAGTTTTTATCGAGGATGTAAGGCATGTGTACGTGTAGGAAGAGAGGAAAGTGATTGGTTCTCAGTGAATGTAGGTTTGCGGCAGCGGTGTGTGATGTCTCCATGGTTGTTTAATTTGTTTATGGATGGGGTTGTTAGGGAGGTGAATGCAAGAGTTTTGGAAAGAGGGGCAAGTATGAAGTCTGTTGTGGATAAGAGAGCTTGGGAAGTGAGTCAGTTGTTCGCTGATGACACAGCGCTGGTGGCTGATTCATGTGAGAAACTGCAGAAGCTGGTGACTGAGTTTGGTAAAGTGTGTGAAAGAAGAAAGTTAAGAGTAAATGTGAATAAGAGCAAGGTTATTAGGTACAGTAGGGTTGAGGGTCAAGTCAATTGGGAGGTAAGTTTGAATGGAGAAAAACTGGAGGAAGTAAAGTGTTTTAGATATCTGGGAGTGGATCTGGCAGCGGATGGAACCATGGAAGCGGAAGTGAATCATAGGGTGGGGGAGGGGGCGAAAATCCTGGGAGCCTTGAAGAATGTGTGGAAGTCGAGAACATTATCTCGGAAAGCAAAAATGGGTATGTTTGAAGGAATAGTGGTTCCAACAATGTTGTATGGTTGCGAGGCGTGGGCTATGGATAGAGTTGTGCGCAGGAGGATGGATGTGCTGGAAATGAGATGCTTGAGGACAGTGTGTGGTGCGAGGTGGTTTGATCGAGTAAGTAATGTAAGGGTAAGAGAGATGTGTGGAAATAAAAAGAGCGTGGTTGAGAGAGCAGAAGAGGGTGTTTTGAAATGGTTTGGGCACATGGAGAGAATGAGTGAGGAAAGATTGACCAAGAGGATATATGTGTCGAAGGTGGAGGGAACGAGGAGAAGTGGGAGACCACATTGGAGGTGGAAAGATGGAGTGAAAAAGATTTTGTGTGATCGGGGCCTGAACATGCAGGAGGGTGAAAGGCGGGCAAGGAATAGAGTGAATTGGATCGATGTGGTATACCGGGGTTGACGTGCTGTCAGTGGATTGAATCAGGGCATGTGAAGCGTCTGGGGTAAACCATGGAAAGTTGTGTGGGGCCTGGATGTGGAAAGGGAGCTGTGGCTTCGGGCATTATTGCATGACAGCTAGAGACTGAGTGTGAACGAATGGGGCCTTTGTTGTCTTTTCTTAGTGCTACCTAGCACACATGAGGGGGAAGGGGGATGGTATTCCATGTGTGGCGAGGTGGCGATGGGAATGAATAAAGGCAGACAGTGTGAATTGTGTGCATGGGTATATATGTATGTGTCTGTGTGTGTATACATATGTGTACATTGAGATGTATAGGTATGTATATTTGCGTGTGTGGACGTGTTTGTTTATACATTGTGTATGGGGGTGGGTTGGGCCATTTCTTTCGTCTGTTTCCTTGCGCTACCTCGCAAACGCGGGAGACAGCGACAAAGCAAAATAAATAAATAGATATATAAATATGTACTTGCACCTGTTTTCATTATCAATCAGAACACAGTTTGATACCATGATATGCTGATGATAACCAGATTTAAGTACGAAAACCTTACCAGCGGTGGATACCTACACACTACAAGGACGTGTGTCTTGTGTGTGACGTCTTCCAGTGGAATGTAGTAACTGATGTGGGTCACTTGGGGCACGTTCAAGTTCCAACCACTTTGGATGAACTGAAGAAATCTGATGTTAGGGATTATAGTAGGGAGACGAATATCGTTATGTCCCCGGACGACTGGAGTTATGGATATGACATATGACCTTCCTCTTGAGCGAGCACATCACAGCAACAGTCTCTGGTACGGAGGTGGTGGTAGGCTGGATTCTGCTCCCCTTCAAAACGAGAGAAAGCGAACGCTGATGACAGTTCGCAGAGCAGTTGCGTTTGCGAGACTGGAATGCGGTTGTGTTTTGATACTTTTAAGAATGGCGATATTTTCGAGTTGCAAGACGTGCAGAAGAACACTGGAAATAACTGAATTCACACAGCAGTTATTTAAAGAAGCCCTCTCGGAAAATATGCATCACGACACACACGCAGGCGCAGAAGTTCTCCGGTCTACTACACTTGAAAAGTATTACTTATTTAAGTAATCAGCATGGAAGACATGGAAAAATAACACCTGTGGAAAGTAAGAGAACAGGTACTGTACAGAAAATGGGACTGGGGAAAATTTTGGGTCTGACAACGTCAACTTTTAAAACGTTCCAGTCAGTGAGAGAGATCAACAGGGAGTAACAAGTTGTCTACACCCTGAACCCCCTGTACCCTTGACCAGCCTGATTACAGAGGGTACGTAGGTTACAGGGAGGCGCCTCCTGCGTAAATAGAAACCATCAGGTACCTGGCTTGATGTCTACCTATTGAACCCTTACCAGCCTGGTGACCGTGGCTATGTAGGTGTCTTGGGTAGGGGCACGTCGCGTCCCCCAGACAGCTTGAGTGATCAGAGAGGAGTAACATCGCAGCTTGCTCTCGAACTGGGTTACGGAGGAGGAGACAAGACTTCCAAAATCGACGGAGGGTATATACACATACCACGGTCAATACAGCTTTGTGTATAAGGAAGTTAGTTGTCAGGTATTTTCGTCATTTTAACGTAGAAACTCGGTCAGGTAAACCATCCTCGTATTGATAAGTTCGTATCCTTATTTCTGCCTCTTATTTTAGGGTCTATTTTCCTTTGTTCGTTATGGTAGTTGCATACTGTATTGGGCCAGGTGACCCGGTGCATGATGAAGTGATCTGTGGATGATTATAATGCAGGGTAACTGTCGCTATATTTGCAGTATATATATACATTATTTTTTTTATCATTATCTTGCAGGTATACTAACGTCTGGTCATATATCATTCCTATATCCTAGTACTTTAACGTTTGGTCATATATCATTCCTATATCCTGGTATTATAACGTCTGTTCATGTATTATTCCTATATCCTGGTCCTATAACGTCTATTCATATATCATTCCTATATCCTGATACTTTAACGTCTATTCATATATCATTCCTATATCCTGATACTTTAACGTTTGGTCATATATCATTCCTATATCCTGATACTTTAACGTCTATTCATATATCATTCCTATATCCTGATACTTTAACGTTTGGTCATATATCATTCCTATATCCTGGTACTTTAACGTCTGGTCATATATCATTTCTGCTATAGCTTTGAGGGTAGCCTCTTGGCCTCCTGCAGATCTTTAAAACGATGATTATCTTCAATTTAAATCCGGGCGAGGTAGTGATTTATATCAAATCCAGCATTGGATATTGATTTCGCACTGGCACGTACCATCTGTACCTTCTCCCTCACCGGGCGCTTGGTGGTGCATATTACCCTCTGCTCCCACATCTCTCCACCAGCAAGACCAGCCAGCCATTATATGTACGTTAGCTCCGGTATTGGCTCCGTCGCATTCTCCTCCAATCAAATGCCTTCAGACCGTCCCTCCCTCCCTCCCTCCCTCCCTCCCTCCCTCCCTCCTCCTCCTCCTCCTCCTCCTCCTCCCCCCCCCTCCCTCCCTCCCTCCCTCCCTCCCTCCCTCCCTCCTCCTCTTCGTAGTACATTCGCCCTCATATTTTTTTTTTCTTTTTCCGCCTATCAACCCACTTCCATTGAAAGTCTTCGACATGGGAGGGTGTCGTTTATTCTCTCTCTCTCTCTCTCTCTCTCTCTCTCTCTCTCTCTCTCTCTCTCTCTCTCTCTCTCTCTCTCTCTCTCTCTCTCTCTCTCCATTGTGCCTTATTCTCCTTCATTCACCTCCCAGCTGGCATCTCTCCCAAGACCCAATAACGGACATTGCTCAGCTTCTTGATTCCATCTTGGGAGAGTAAGAGGGTCGAGAAGGAAGAAAAAAGAAAAAAAAAAAGAAAAAAGATAAAATTCCATTTCACCTCCAGATATTTCTTTAGCTTCTGGTGCCCTCCTTTACCCATGGTAGAGATTCGTAAATGTAATTGAAGTCTTGTTGGGCTGGGGAACTCCTCTGTGGGGGTAGGAAGACGTCGGGGTGAGGGAGGGCCGATGGAAAATTACGTTCAAAGAAGCTTGGGAATAGGCCTTCGTTCTTTTTTTTTTTTTTGGGTGGGGTTTTGGGAGTTGGGAGCTAAATGCGGAGGTGGGTTAGGGGTATTGAGAGGGGAAGGGGAGAGAATAGGGAGCAAGGTTGAGCCTAGGGCAGTGGGGTTAGAGACGAAGATGAGATGGAGAGGCATCCTGGGGTGGGAAGGTTTTTGGGGAGACACAAAGTAGATAATGAGGTGTGAAACTGGGGAGAAGTTTGAGATGAGGTGAATGAATCATCAATTATCAACCAGCCTCTTGAGGGTCAGCGGGTCGGGCCCTTCTCTCTCCTCCCTGGTCATCGGTTCGATTATGTTATTGACAGGTTAGATGTGGGTGCTTCTACTGCGTCCCCATACACCTGTTGCCGTCTCTACGTCCCCATATATATATATATATATATATATTTTTTTTTTTTTTTTTTTTTTTTTTTTTATACTTTGTCGCTGTCTCCCGCGTTTGCGAGGTAGCGCAAGGAAACAGACGAAAGAAATGGCCCAACCCCCCCCCCATACACATGTACATACACACGTCCACACACGCAAATATACACACCTACACAGCTTTCCATGGTTTACCCCGGACGTTTCACATGCCTTGATTCAATCCACTGACAGCACGTCAACCCCTGTATACCACATCGCTCCACTTCACTCTATTCCTTGCCCTCCTTTCACCCTCCTGCATGTTCAGGCCCCGATCACACAAAATCCTTTTCACTCCATCTTTCCACCTCCAATTTGGTCTCCCTCTTCTCCTCGTTCCCTCCACCTCCGACACATATATCCTCTTGGTCAATCTTTCCTCACTCATTCTCTCCATGTGCCCAAACCATTTCAAAACACCCTCTTCTGCTCTCTCAACCACGCTCTTTTTATTTCCACACATCTCTCTTACCCTTACGTTACTTACTCGATCAAACCACCTCACACCACACATTGTCCTCAAACATCTCATTTCCAGCACATCCATCCTCCTGCGCACAACTCTATCCATAGCCCACGCCTCGCAACCATACAACATTGTTGGAACCACTATTCCTTCAAACATACCCATTTTTGCTTTCCGGGATAATGTTCTCGACTTCCACACATTTTTCAAGGCTCCCAAAATTTTCGCCCCCTTCCCCACCCTATGATCCACTTCCGCTTCCATGGTTCCATCCGCTGACAGATCCACTCCCAGATATCTAAAACACTTCACTTCCTCCAGTTTTTCACCATTCAAACTCACCTCCCAATTGACTTGACCCTCAACCCTACTGTACCTAATAACCTTGCTCTTATTCACATTTACTCTTAACTTTCTTCTTCCACACACTTTACCAAACTCCGTCACCAGCTTCTGCAGTTTCTCACATGAATCCGCCACCAGCGCTGTATCATCAGCGAACAACAACTGACTCACTTCCCAAGCTCTCTCATCCCCAACAGACTTCATACTTGCCCCTCTTTCCAAAACTCTTGCATTTACCTCCCTAACAACCCCATCCATAAACAAATTAAACAACCATGGAGACATCACACACCCCTGCCGCAAACCTACATTCACTGAGAACCAATCACTTTCCTCTCTTCCTACACGTACACATGCCTTACATCCTCGATAAAAACTTTTCACTGCTTCTAACAACTTGCCTCCCACACCATATATTCTTAATACCTTCCACAGAGCATCTCTATCAACTCTATCATATGCCTTCTCCAGATCCATAAATGCTACATACAAATCCATTTGCTTTTCTAAGTATTTCTCACATACATTCTTCAAAGCAAACACCTGATCCACACATCCTCTACCACTTCTGAAACCACACTGCTCTTCCCCAATCTGATGCTCTGTACATGCCTTCACCCTCTCAATCAATACCCTCCCATATAATTTACCAGGAATACTCAACAAACTTATACCTCTGTAATTTGATATTGTGACAGTGATTGTGTCAGCGTCGCGTCGCCTCGCCGCAGTGTATCGAGACAGACTTCCCCAGAACTTTTTAAAGGGGAAGTAAATGTTTACAGTTGTGTTACTGGAGTGATAGTTTTCATGCATGGTGTTTTGACAAGAAAATAGTGAAGTTGGAGAAAAATGTAGCTTAGACATTGAAGCTTATTGATTCAGTGGTGAAATTGATGAGAACTGCTATTGACGTTTGTGTGAATAAATTGTACATTTCCTTTTCCATAACCAGAGGTTGAACCATTATGTGACGTTCATTTTTTCATTCATTTCAAGCTAAAAGTTTGTTTTCTAAATTGTTTCTTACATTTTTCATATGTATATATATGTGTGTGTGTGTGTGTGTGCGTGTGTGTGTGTGTGTGTGTGTGTGTGTGTGTGTGTGTGTTTATATATGTATATTATCCCTGGGGATAGGGGTGAAAGAATACTTCCCACGTATTCCTCGCGTGTCGTAGAAAGCGACTAGAGGGGACGGGAGCGGGCGGCCGGAAATCCTCCCCTCCTTGTATTAACTTTCTAAAATGGGAAACAGAAGAAGGAGTCACGCGGGGAGTGCTCATCCTCCTCGAAGGCTCAGAGTGGGGTGCCTAAATGTGTGTGGATGTAACCAAGATGTGAAAAAAGGAGAGATAGGTAGTATGTTTGAGGAAAGGAACCTGGATGTTTTGGCTCTGAGTGAAACGAAGCTCAAGGGTAAAGGGGAAGAGTGGTTTGGAAATGCCTGGGGAGTGAAGTCAGGGGTTAGTGAGAGGACAAGAGCAAGGGAAGGAGTAGCAATACTCCTGAAACAGGAGTTGTGGGAGTATGTCATAGAATGTAAGAAAGTAAATTCTCGATTAATATGGGTAAAATTGAAAGTTGATGGAGAGAGGTGGGTGATTATTGGTGCATATGCACCTGGGCATGAGAAGAAAGATCATGAGAGGCAAGTGTTTTGGGAGCAGCTAAATGAGTGTGTTAGCGGTTTTGATGCACGAGACCGGGTTATAGTGATGGGTGATTTGAATGCAAAGGTGAGTAATGTGGCAGTTGAGGGAATAATTGGTATGCATGGGGTGTTCAGTGTTGTAAATGGAAATGGTGAAGAGCTTGTAGATTTATGTGCTGAAAAAGGACTGATGATTGGGAATACCTGGTTTAAAAAGCGAGATATACATAAGTATACTTATGTAAGTAGGAGAGATGGCCAGAGAGCGTTATTGGATTACGTGTTAATTGACAGGCGTGCGAAAGAGAGACTTTTGGATGTCAATGTGCTGAGAGGTGCAACTGGAGGGATGTCTGATCATTATCTTGTGGAGGCTAAGGTGAGGATTAGTATGGGTTTTCAGAAAAGAAGAGTGAATGTTGGGGTGAAGAAGGTGGTGAGAGTAAGTGAGCTTGGGAAGGAGACCTGTGTGAAGAAGTATCAGGAGAGACTGTGTACAGAATGGAAAAAGGTGAGAACAATGGAAGTAAGGGGAGTGGGGGAGGAATGGGATGTATTTAGGGAATCAGTGATGGATTGCGCAAAAGATGCTTGTGGCATGAGAAGAGTGGGAGGTGGGCTGTTTAGAAAGGGTAGTGAGTGGTGGGATGAAGAAGTAAGAGTATTAGTGAAAGAGAAGAGAGAGGCATTTGGACGATTTTTGCAGGGAAAAAATGCAATTGAGTGGGAGAAGTATAAAAGAAAGAGACAGGAGGTCAAGAGAAAGGTGCAAGAGGTGAAAAAAAGGGCAAATGAGAGTTGGGGTGAGAGACTATCAGTAAATTTTAGGGAGAATAAAAAGATGTTCTGGAAGGAGGTAAATAGGGTGCGTAAGACAAGGGAGCAAATGGGAACTTCAGTAAAGGGCGTAAATGGGGAGGTGATAACAAGTAGTGGTGATGTGAGAAGGAGATGGAATGAGTATTTTGAAGGTTTGTTGAATGTGTCTGATGACAGAGTGGCAGATATAGGGTGTTTGGGTCGAGGTGGTGTGCAAAGTGAGAGGGTTAGGGAAAATGATTTGGTAAACAGAGAAGAGGTAGTAAAAGCTTTGCGGAAGATGAAAGCCGGCAAGGCAGCAGGTTTGGATGGTATTGCAGTGGAATTTATTAAAAAAGGGGGTGACTGTATTGTTGACTGGTTGGTAAGGTTATTTAATGTATGTATGACTCATGGTGAGGTGCCTGAGGATTGGCGGAATGCTTGCATAGTGCCATTGTACAAAGGCAAAGGGGATAAGAGTGAGTGCTCAAATTACAGAGGTATATATATATATATATATATATATATATATATATATATATATATATATATATATATATATATATATATATATATATACATATACATCCTGTATACACACGATGAAGCGTAGGAAGCTGATGAAGAGGAAGGATCTTCGGGTAGGAATAAAGGGGAAACGACTTCAATAAATGAAAGATTTGTATGAGTGAACTAGGACACAGGACGGGTGTCAGGAGGAAGCCATCTCCATGTAGGTTGAGGTCATCAGCGGGAACGAACCGTTGGTCTTCTTGATGTCCGTGGAATGGCTTGCCGGAAGGTTTACACTGTTTGACCCGAACACCTGACGGATGGTACCTGGGACGATTGAGGTAAAGTTGAAAGCAAGAAAGTTTGCATCATCGTAGAAGAGGAGGAACCCTAGAGAAACTCCAGGGTGGAATTCCGTGGTTGATGAAGTCCATTCCTAGTATGTGTGAAGTAATGGAGGATGGGACACGGAAAAAGAAGGCGTTGGTATGAATATTATCGAAGGGAAAGTAAAAACTGTAGGAACCTGTGTGCGTGGGAGACGTGGGGGTCAACATTATTCCTATGTTGTCGCCAGATTCCCACATTAGGAGACTGTGAAGGAGATATACTATCTGTTGGCCATTATTACTACTGCCTTGTAGTTCATTTTAGGAGATAGTTATCATCCTGTTCACATTCTGCATTGGGCCATAAATCGAACAAGCCTCACAAATTTGGTCACCGCAGTTAAGAGGCACAAAGAACCAGTACAGATGGTTCAGAGGAAGGAAGGAAGGAAGAAATTAAGAGAACTGAGTTACAGGGGAAGGCTTAGGGGCCCCTTTGGTTTGTCAGTCATGGAAGAGAGAAGAGTAAAGAATGATCTGATCACATCGTTCCAGTTTTTGAACCAGCTTGGTATTAACCAGAGGACGCAATATGAAATTAAGTAAGAAACTTATGAAGAAAGATGTAAAGACGTATAATATACACGTAATGTATAAGTGGACATTGTAGGGAAGATTCAGGAGATGGGCCACGGGAGCATATCATATCCCTCTCCCTGTGTAGTCAAGTAATTACATATACACACACACAAAAAAAAAATAGCATTCTGCATTCTTACCATGCGAAGAGAGAGAGAGAGAGAGAGAGAGAGAGAGAGAGAGAGAGAGAGAGAGAGAGAGAGAGAGAGAGAGAATGTTCCGATCTTTGATGGGGGTGGTTGGGGTGGAGGATCCCCTTGGCAGGATCCCCTGCTGCAGGTCCGGGCAAATGTACGACCTCCTTCCCTGGACGTCGTCATGTATGACTGCACCGTCGCAGCTGTCGCTCTGTAACCGTAAGAGAGAGAGAGAGTTGCTGCCGTATCTGTCACGACCTGGGCGCCTCTCTGTCGTCCTCTCTCTCTCTCTCTCTCTCTCTCTCTCTCTCTCTCTCTCTCTCTCTCTCTCTCTCTCTCTCTCTCTCTCCTGGGAAGAAATTCGTTCCAACGTTCTCCCAATTGATCCATCTGCGTACAAGATGATCGCTGGTGAGTCTCGGAAGTCCTTTTACTCCGTCAAGAAATAATTGCAGTTTTGTGATTCTCGTGAAGGGGGAGTTGAACACCGTGGCTCATTTTCCTCCGTCGTATATTTCCGACGGTACTTGTCATGGGAGATCAACCCATAAGATCCTCTATATATCCTCTGTAGACTTTAAAAAGATCTTCTGTACTTCCCCCTTGTAGACTTCTTACGATCTTTTATACTTCCTCTATAAATTTCTATAGACTTCTACATGAGGAATATTTCTACTTTTCTCCTCTTGTAAATATAGAGGTTGGGAAATGATGAGGAATATACGGGAAATAATGAGGATATTACTCGTTCTCCTTCTTGCTGTCTCTCTCGTCCTTAACCTGTGTAAGGGATGTCCAGGTTTCTCTCGAACCATTCTTAATCCTGCTGGTACATCCGCCGTACGGAGCTCGCTCGTAAGAACAAAGAACTCATCACAAATCACTTGTAAATACCAGAAAGTGTCTGGTCTGGACTTTGAAGTCTTTTTGAATTCCTCCTCTTAACTATAGTCCATACCTGTGTCCTTTAATTGTGTCCCTTAACTGTTACCCAGACTCGTGTCCCTTAACTATACCCCAGAACCTCGACCCTAAACTGTTACACAACTCTCAACCTTAGAACTATATCCCTTAACTCTACCGCGGAACTACCTCCTTTGAATATACCTCATAAATGTGTCTTTAGGGAAATACGGTTGAAAATGCCTTCATGAAGTGTACCTTAATACCCACTAGCCAGTGAAAAAAAATGTTGATTGCCATTAACATTTTAATCTCCCCTCTTACACGAGAGCAATAATGCTACACGCTTACATATGAAGAAAGGGGGGGGGGGGAGTACTCGTATGATGAACATGATACGTAAACTAACCACGTATGTATGATGGGTATGTATCAGATGAAGCATTGCAGTGAAAATATACGTAATGTAATGCCTATGTATTGATTTTACTGGAGGGCAACTGTTGTGGTGATGTGTGTGTGTGTGTGGGGGGGGGGGGGGAATAGGTGTTGCAGAGTCGTATATGATGTGTACTCATTTGTGAAGAGACTTATATTATGTCAATGCGTGTGCGTAGAGTGTGAGTAGTATTGTATTTTATTGGTGTACCAATCTAGCTTAGTGTGCTTGTGTGTGTGTGTGTTTGTGTGTGTGTGTGTGTGTGTGTGTGTGTGTGTGTGTGTGTGTGTGTGTGTGTGTGGGTCGTATTATTTCCTGTTGTTGCCTTTGCAAAGTTATTTATGGGGCATGACTTTCCACATTTAATCTCGGCTTGTATTTCAGTGTGTATTGTTCGTAGTATTTATTTGTTTATGCGATACTCAATATGTTTATTGGGAAGTTTGGTGTATCATGATTCCTTTAATGACAGTAGAAAGTGTAGTGATATGAATATTCTATGTATTTTATATTTCGCATCAGAGAATTATTGTAATCCCGTTTTGATGCATTATTTTTGGGGGACAGCGTTAAAGTAGTGTTATCCGTGAAACGAATATCATTTCATCGAAATCCTAGAGATATTTTTTGAAATCCTAGGGATTTGTTTTAATCCTGGTGTTTCGTTGAGTGTCTAGGATCAGTGGAAACCGTGGTGTTTGTTAAAACCCAGGAAAACTGTACTTCTTTGTTGTCGAAACTACATGGGAGTATGAACCCCTGCTGAGAACCAATCTTCTGAAAATGAACTCTGCATTAAGAAAAAAAAAAATTGATGGAGAGTGAAGAGGTGGTGAAAGCCTTGCGAAAGGTGCAATGTGGCAAGGTGGTTGGAGTGGAAGGTATATTGCAGTTGAAAGTTCATGTTATTACCGTCGTGTCTGTTGCCGGACTCCGCTTATAGATGGCCACACCGCTCGTGTCATCGTCAGTGGACGGAGAGGAGTACAGGTCTCGTCGACGGTCCTCTCACTCCAAAGGGGTTCATACTTTCCCTGCTCCTGCGTGGAGTGTAACCTTGAGGCTTCACATGCGCCCTAGATAAAGAGTCCTGGGGATATACATATATATATATATATATATATATATATATATATATATATATATATATATATATATATATATATATATATATCCTTGGTGACAGGGGAGATGGAGAGTTTCCTTGTTATCTTTCTTGTCATTGGCGAGTTAGAGGGGGGGGGGTGCAAATCCTCCCCTCATGTGTTATCACTTTCTAAAAGGAACAGGAAGAAGTGGAGCCATTAAGGCTCGTTCGTCTATTCCGGGCGCTACCTCGATAAGGCGGGAAAGTCGAGTTGGTTTAAAACAATATGATATATGCTGTGCATTTACATTATCTATATATGTATCAGTCATAGACGAATTATAGAAATCGATAAGTTGAAGTTTTAATGATATAAGGGTAGAAAATGATATATTAGAAATCATTAATATGGATCAGGGGACAGTTCCTTAGACCTACCTTCAGTTTACCTTTCTTCCCCATTTTCTTTTCTCCCCATTTTCTCCCGAGCCTCTGCCAATTTTCATCGATTTCCATTGTGGGGAAGGAAATGTACCGGGTGTGCCTAATTGGTGGAGAGGGCTTGGTCCACGTCGATTATTTTCTAAGCTCTTGGGCGCGACGGTACGACCCTTGAACTTAGCGGTACGACATTTCAGCACGAGATTATGATCCATTGGCACGACGGTCCGACTTTTGAGTGCAACGGAACTACATTTAATCAAGAAGACTAAGGTCTTGAGGACGATGATCCGACCTTTCAGTACGACTGTGCGACCTTTAAGCACGACTTTGCGATCCTTGAGCGCGACGGTACGACCCGTCGATGTGAAGGGTTGGTCTTGGGTCTGTTCATTAGGGGTCAAGGTCAAAAGTCCACGCCATTATACCCAAAGTTTCGTACTGTTGTGCTCAAGGGCCGTACCTTCGTTGCTCAAAGGCCCTACCATCGTGCTCAAGGGCCCAGCCGTCGTGCTCAAGGGCTCTACCGTCGTGCTCAAGGGCCGTACCTTCGTTGCTCAAAGGCCCTACCGTCGTGCTCAAGGGCTCTACCGTCGTGCTCAAGGGCTCCACCGTGTTCTCTAGGGCCGTACCTTCGTTGCTCAAAGGCCCTACTGTCGTGCTCAAGGGCCCAGCCGTCGTGCTCTAGGGCTCTACCGTCGTGCTCAAGGGCCGTGCCGTCGTTGCTTAAGGGCCCTACCGTCGTGCTCAAGGATCGTACTTTCGTGCTCAAGGGTCGGTCGTACTGTCGGGCTCAAGAGATTGATGGTGTGGAACTGTGAGTGGCAAGCGACCATCACGTTACGTGGCCGGTGGGAGATATGCAATGAAGATGGTGATGTCAACATTATATCCCCAAGAAGGATTCGAACCCTTGTCTCTTCGAGCCTGATATCTTGTTCATACGTGATAAGGGAGTAGAATATTTATCTGGAAACATTAGTATGAATTTCATGACCTTAGCGTTTGCAGTGGTAACATACAGTGCATCAGAATTCGTAACGTTTGACGTAATCTCTTGGGTTGTAAATTTGGAAATTCCTAGACATATGTACGGCAATACGGCAAGGGCCATGGGTCCTGAACATGTCCATTGTTTATAGTTTTGCGTTGAATGCGATTAGATAAGAAGATGAGAACCCGTTCCTCTACTTCATTGCAAATAATTGTATGAAGGGGAGTCACAGGTGGGAGGGTGGACCCCGTACATGTAATGTCGACAGATCTGATGATACAAAACTGTGCATCTGATTAATAACAGTTTCCTATAGACCTTACTGGACTCGATTTGATTTTTCTCTTGAAGTAGTCATTTCATTTGGGAAAAAAGAAGGTGATAGTGACTGTCGTCAGCTACATGATTATGGTGTAATGGCAATAGGAGACAAAGAACACTATCCTCGTACTCCCTTCGTGTCGCAGAAGGTGACCAAGAGGGGCGGGAGCTGGGGGCTGGAGACCTTTCCGTCCTTCCTTCTGTGTACATCGAGATGGTCACGTGGGAACAGAAAATGGAACCAAGCGAGTGTTCACCTCTTTAAGTCTCAGTCTTATGTTCCCGACGCCACCTCACGCACGCGGGAAATAGCACACATCTATTGAAGACAGGACACACACACACACATACACACACGCACACACACACACACACACACACACACACACTCACACACACACACACACACACACACACACACACACACACACACACACACACACACACACACACATATAGGGTGA
>NC_092225.1:15935501-15940501 GCF_036320965.1 Panulirus ornatus
TGTTGTTGTTGTTGTTGTGTGTGTGTGTGTGTGTGTGTGTGTGTGTGTGTGTGTATCAGTCGTTGTTGACGCGCACATTTCAGCAGACTCTGACCTTCCTACCTTCCTACGCCGTGCCATATTACACGCTGTTGATGGTTTCTCCTCCTTTATGCTACATTAGACCGTAATGCCTCCATCTATAATATAATCGACTTTAGGAAAGTTCCAGATGACTGGAGGCTTTAAAGTTAATTAGTTTAATTAAGTTTGTGAGTCTCCTCTCAACTTTAAGCATAAGCAGACTTGCCAGACACAACCACCACCTTCACACTCTCCCTCCGTCCCTTATAAGCTTCATTTGGTAAAGTCACCCCCCTCACCCCGCGCCCGCGCCCGTACTCGTGGTCCATGCATTCGTTGGCTCCATTTTCTCATCTCGATTTCCTCCACGTCTTTCATTAAGGACCTGGATGGTGCGGTGTCCTAAGGCACTACACGGTATTCTCTTCCCTGTTCTTACTGTTTGATCTTCGTTTCAGATTATATATATATATATATATATATATATATATATATATATATATATATATATATTATTATTATTATTATTTTTTTTTATTATACTTTGTCGCTGTCTCCCGCGTTTGCGAGGTAGCGCAAGGAAACAGACGAAAGAAATGGCCCAACCCCCCCCCCCCCATACACATGTATATACATACGTCCACACACGCAAATATACATACCTACACAGCTTTCCATGGTTTACCCCAGACGCTTCACATGCCTTGATTCAATCCACTGACAGCACGTCAACCCCGGTATACCACATCGCTCCAATTCACTCTATTCCTTGCCCTCCTTTCACCCTCCTGCATGTTCAGGCCCCGATCACACAAAATCTTTTTCACTCCATCTTTCCACCTCCAATTTGGTCTCCCTCTTCTCCTCGTTCCCTCCACCTCCGACACATATATCCTCTTGGTCAATCTTTCCTCACTCATCCTCTCCATGTGCCCAAACCACTTCAAAACACCCTCTTCTGCTCTCTCAACCACGCTCTTTTTATTTCCACACATCTCTCTTACCCTTACGTTACTCACTCGATCAAACCACCTCACACCACACATTGTCCTCAAACATCTCATTTCCAGCACATCCATCCTCCTGCGCACAACTCTATCCATAGCCCACGCCTCGCAACCATACAACATTGTTGGAACCACTATTCCTTCAAACATACCCATTTTTGCATTCCGAGATAATGTTTTCGACTTCCACACATTCTTCAAGGCTCCCAGAATTTTCGCCCCCTCCCCCACCCTATGATCCACTTCCGCTTCCATGGTTCCATCCGCTGCCAGATCCACTCCCAGATATCTAAAACACTTCACTTCCTCCAGTTTTTCTCCATTCAAACTCACCTCCCAATTGACTTGACCCTCAACCCTACTGTACCTAATAACCTTGCTCTTATTCACATTTACTCTTAACTTTCTTCTTTCACACACTTTACCAAACTCAGTCACCAGCTTCTGCAGTTTCTCACATGAATCAGCCACCAGCGCTGTATCATCAGCGAACAACAACTGACTCACTTCCCAAGCTCTCTCATCCCCAACAGACTTCATACTTGCCCCTCTTTCCAAAACTCTTGCATTCACCTCCCTAACAACCCCATCCATAAAAAAATTAAACAACCATGGAGACATCACACACCCCTGCCGCAAACCTACATTCACTGAGAACCAATCACTCTCCTCTCTTCCTACACGTACGCAGGCCTTACATCCTCGATAAAAACTTTTCACTGCTTCTATATATATATATATATACATACTATCTATCTAGGTATTTGTATATCGCTCTATCTGTCTATCTATCTCTCTTCTCTCACTCTCACATTCCCTCTCCCTCACTATCTCCCGCCCCACACTCCCTCTCTGACACATCAAACTGTAATCAAAATGCTCCCCAGGCGGGATGATCACCCTCCTCCCCTCCCATCTCCCTACCGCCACCATCACCACCATTCCTCCCCAAGCCCTCCGCCATCCTTCTTCTTCCCCATTTCTCCCCATCACCCCATCCCCCCAACTCCCACCTCCCCCTCGTTGTCTCTCCCCACACCCCACACCCCAAACCTTCTCTAATTACCAGGACGGCGCGGATGATCACCCTTGTTCTGTCGTTTGTCCCGTCTGCCATGTCGTTACGTGTGCCAGACTTTGTGGGGGGGGGGGGGGGGACGACGACGACGACATGTCGTGCTTGTGGTGGTCGTTCCCTACGGTGCTTGAGCTGCACGACGGGTCGTTTGCTGTCACGCTGCGAGCGGCCGAGGATGACTGTCGCTATGGCGGCTATACAGGTCCTACGAGAGAAGTCTCCTCACTACGAGAGACGTCTGCTCACTACGAGAGAAGTTTACTCAACTACGAGAGAAGTCGACTCACTACGATAGACGTCTGCTCACTACGAGAGAAGTTTACTCAACTACGAGAGAAGTCGACTCACTACGATAGACGTCTACTCACTACGAGAGAAGTCGACTCACTACGATAGACATCTACTCACTACGAGAGAAGTCGACTCACTACGATAGACGTCCACTCACTACGAGAGAAGTCTACTCACTGCGAGTGAAGTCTATTCAACTACGAGAGAAGTCTGCTCACAACGAGAACAGTCTATTTACTACGAAAGTCTGCTCACAACGAGAGAAGTCTACTCACTACGAGAGAAATCTCTCACTGCTTTGCTTTTGCCTCGCGATAACCGATCCCCATAACTCCATTACTTTCTCACTGTTGTATTCCTCTTTAGAATATATTTGTACGATTATTTATTTTTTTCATTGAATGATAATGATATGTCATTGATGACCGAGGGATTCCTTCGTGTATGATATGAATAATTCTAGTGTGTCCTTCATGATTCAATATCGGTATGGGTGTGCCAGCTCAAGAACCAGACTTCAGGTAAGGTCGTAAGGTTGTAGGTAAAGGAATTTACTGTGGGAATTTCAGCGGAAAGGATCATATGATATACCACTTTGTTCCTCTATTACTGGTGGCGTGTTGTAATGGTGTATGAATTATGTATGTGCAAAGCATTGATCTGTCCCTGTACATTGAAGATTATCAATTATGATAATTGTTCATTATTGGAACATGGTAGAGGTAGATATACTTGGTAGTAGAACATTTTGTTCTGTTGGGCGAAAACTTCAGCCACTATCACCATCACTTACAGTACATAGATACATTATCACCATCACCAACACTACCACGACCACATCACCACCACCACAACCACCATCCCTTCACCACCACTATCTCCACCAGCACAACCAACAACAATAGCTTCATCACCACACACCACACACACACCACACACACACCACACACATACACGCCCCTCACCCCTCCACACACACTCCTCCTCCTCCTCCGCCTCATCGCTCATAGTGGTGGTCGTGGTCGTCCTGGTCGTCGTGAGGGAGGGTAGTGGTCGTCCTGTTGAGTCACCAATAACAGAGCCAGACGCCTCCAGACCTGCCATGAATACTGATGCTCCGGCTGGCTAAACAGTAGGGAGGAGGAGGGAAGACGGACTCACCCACTCCCCTTAGCCACTCCGAGCCTCAGCGTCTCTCAAAGACGAATTGAAAGATAGAGGCGCGAGGGCTAGAGCATAGCCCTTGGGGAGGATAGGTCGGGGAGGATAGGCTGGGGACGAGAGCTCTGGTAAAACAGGTTTTGTAAAGGTTTTTTTTTTTTTTTTGCTTTGTTCTGTGGTTTTCATTCAGTACGATTACCCTCATTGGTGGTATACATGCCATTAATAAAGTCTTTATACCATAAACAAATTCAGGCTTAGCAAAGTAACTTTCTTTTTCTTGTGTTATATGCTTTTTAATTTTCCTATAGCCCAGAAATCATTACAACTGTTGGTTCAAGACAGTGGCGGAATAACTCTTGGGAACTCGCGACGAACATTTAAGTAATGAAAGTGGCCCTTATTGGTTCCTCTCTTGGATGCCACACTTGTAGAGAATGTATATCAGTGTCGTTTGCCAGCAACGTCCTTTGCCAGGAGAATCCTTTGCCAACAAAGTCTTTCGCCAGCAAAGATCAGAGTTATGAATGCCATTGGTGTTTGTGAGCCAGGGATGAGGATACGATTTGACCTCTTGAATGCGACGGTACGAGCATTAAGTACGACGGTACAAGACCTTTGAGCTTGACGGTACGACCCTTGAGCAAGACGGTACGACCCTTGAGTATAAAGTTGGTGCCCTTGAGCATGAGCATGACTTAGCGACCCTTGAGCGTGACTCTACGACCCATTGAACACAACGGTAGAACCCCTGAGCATGACGTTACGAGCCTTGAACACAATAGCACGAACCCTGCGTACGACGGTACTATCCTTGAGTCTGATGGTCTGGCCTTTGACCTAACCCATGGGGTCAGATCAAAGAGGCAAAGGTCATTATACTCAGGGGTCGTACCGTCGTACTCACGGGTCGTACCAATGTGTTGGGAAGGTCATATAGAATATATAGATATTTCTTTACCCATTTTTATATTGGTAGACAGGCAAGTACTCTGAGTGGTAGAATAAGATCACTTCTCTGCAAGTTCACTTCTCTCCCTTAGTAGAATTGGTTCTTTTATTCCTTTATTATAAATGTTATATTTTTCTCGTTAAAGAAATTTAACCACACTAGTGTTTTATAAAAGTGCCGTAGGATTATCTTTTTATTTTTTGTTTACTTTCGCCCTGAGATCATTTCGTGTGTCACCACCAGCTCGAGAAGTAGAATTGATGGTGAGAGGAGTTTGGCCTAAGCCTTCGGCCAGAAAGTCCAGGGAGAGGCTTGGAGGCACGTTCTCTGCTACACGTCAGGGACTTCCAGTGGTTGGGCTGGCCCGCCGGAGGTGAGGGTGTGTGAAGAACGCGAGGGAAACATACGGGAAGGAGTGTGAGTTCGTGGTGGTGATGGGAAGGGGTAT
>NC_092225.1:15943001-15958001 GCF_036320965.1 Panulirus ornatus
GACGTTGTGACCCTTAACTTGGGTATGACAGCCTGGCCATCATACCTTCGTGCTCAGGTACAGTTCTGCGATCAATAGGGGAGAAGGGGGGAGGATTAAATACGGTTACAAAAAAGAAAAAAAAGAAACCACAAGAACGTTGCTGTTTCGGTGTTACAAATACAATATTTGTGTGTGGGTGTGTCTGTGTGTGTGCAGCGCGTGCCGTGGTGTGGCGGCCCATCTCTCCTGGGGGGAGGGGGGTAGGTTGGCAGGCTCACGCCTCAGTGAGTGGCTCTTGTTACATCTCTCTCTCTCTCTCTCTCTCTCTCTCTCTCTCTCTCTCTCTCTCTCTCTCTCTCTCTCTCTCTCTCTCTCTCTGTTTCATAGACGTAGATACGCAGACCCCACACAGACCCCCAAGGTGTGCAAGCGAGCTTTTGGTCTGGCCTCAACACTCACTGTGAAAGATGCAACCCACCTTAAAAGCAGTGGGAGAAAAGGATCGCAGAGCAATTACAGACAAAGACAAGGGGCGGAGTAACGTAGGGTGTTTGTTTGTTGAATCGGTATTTTGGTGTGAAATGAAACGCGAGGAAAGAATGATTACTTGCTTGTCCTCCTGTAGTTCCTGTAGTGTTATTAGCCTGATTATATAGTGACTGACCGAGATCTGTCCTCTAGCAGATAACCTCGTCATAGACCCTCAGGTCCTTTGTTGGCTGTCCTCCCCATGCACTGTTCTTCAGCAGATAACCTCGTCATAGACCGTCAGATCTGTTATCTGGCTTTCCCATGTACTGTCCTTTCAGCAGATAACCTCGCCATAGACCATCAGGTCCTTTATTGTCTGTCCTCCCCATGTACTGTCCTCAGCAAATAACCTCGTCATAGACCATCAGATCTGTTATCTGTCCTCCCCGTGTATTGTCCTTCAGCAGATAACCTCGTCATAGACCATCAGATCTGTTATCTGTCCTCCCCGTGTATTGTCCTTCAGCAGATAACCTCGTCATAGACCATCAGATCTGTTATCTGTCCTCCCCGTGTATTGTCCCCCAGCAGATAACCTCGTCATAGACCATCAAGTCTTCTATTATCTGGCTTTCCCGTGTGCTGTCCCTCAGCTGATAAAGTCTTCGTAGACCATCAGGTATTTGTCTTTCCCCTTTCACTCCCGTAAATAATTTAATCACATCTGTTTCAGCAAAGCCATGTTTCAAGTAGTTCCTCCTCCGCCTGATATCACAGAAGGTTGTTAAGTTTCTCTTTTAATGAGGTTCCGCCTCACTTGCAGGGATGACGACTTCATATTTTCAGTTGCTTCCTTCGGCTGCCAGTAACTTACCTGCCTTCGCCACCCTCTCAGATTTATTTCGTTACGAACACTCACGTATTTATCTTTATATCCTCTAACTCGTACTGTGAACTCCTGCTCTGAACTGCTACCACCTTGTTGGTACTTGCATTCGCAATTCAGCTGCCTCATCTTTTATATATGTTTTTTTTTTTTATTTTTTCCACACAACACGTAGCAGGTCCTCTTCTACCCTTCCCTCACCAACAGGGTTTCATCTCCATACCTTATATATTCTTGACGTTGGTTCTGGAGGCTATAGCTCTCCGCAGCTCGGTCATCAACCATGGTTCTTTGTTGCTCCTCTTGTTCAACCAGGTTGTTGAGGGTCGCGACCCGTATGCCTACGTACCCACCTCATCTCAGTTGGCGAGGTACACTTTGTAGGTGTTTGTCCAGTGAATTTCTGAAATCCTTCATTGTATGTGTCCAAAATGCTTCTCACCTTCTCTTCCCTTCCATGGTTTTCCAGTCTTAATCCATCCAGTACCTGTGTTGCCTACCAGAACCTCCTCCTCCCCCTCGCAGCGCCATACATAAGACATGAAACAACGTAGGGACAAAATACAGCCCTCTGGTCTCACCCTAACCTCAAGTCCAAACCACCACTCGCTTATTCCTTCACCAGTCCTGACGTGCCTTAGTCTCGGTGTGGCAAGCCTTTGCTGCCTCATACACTATTCCCCACAAGCCCCTCTTAAATTTTCAACACAGTTCCAACGGTCTTTCCTGTAAATGAATATGATTTTTACCGAGTGTGAATATGTTCCGTACCTACCCAGCGGCTCATACAACATCGTAAATAATCATGCTGATAGTAAACATCTTAGCCCTGGGAAAGCTTGGCTTATTTCTAATTTATTTATCACCATAATCCTTCCTCGATCTTTACCTTATACTTTCCCATCTTTGTTGAATTCCTTGATGACGACGGTAAGGTTTAAAGGCCTGGCTGTCGCATCCAAGGCTTGAAGCATCGTTTGAGTCCCTTGGTTCATTCTTAAGTTCCTTGGTTCATTCCGGGTACCTTACCGTATTCCACCTCGCAGCCATTGGTACCCTTGCCTTCAATGCCGCTTCTCTCTGCAACTTACGAAGATGGTGCGGTGCTTCACTGACATTCATCTGTAACGAAGTCTTTCCACCTCATCTCTCACTTACCCCTCCATTTTGAAGGTTTTCTATCATCCCCCACCTCCTCTATTCTTCTCACTCACTCTAAACTGTTTCTTTACAGCCTTTTATCAGTTCCTGAATACTATTTTCTATCAGCTTTGTTCACAAATCCTAACCAGTCCTCTCATCACTATTACAACTTTCTCGTTATTTTTTTTCTGGTAAATGCCACTGATGACCTTAACCCTTATCTTTCCAGTCTCGTCCACAGTAAGTTAGTCTTTCTTAGTTAAGTATGTTTAGTTTTCTCCTTAAGATTCGTTTAGATCATTTGTTTTTTCAATTCCTCTAGCACAAAGCTCACACACTTCTTCGCCCTTTCATGTTCATTAGTCCATAACCACATCATTCCATGGTGATGTTTCGTTTCGTCTGTTCATATCTATTTCGTCTCATTCCTCTCATGCCAGGGTTCCAGGAGCGTTCCTCAGAATCATTCATTCCCTTTACATTCTAACGTATACCTTACGTTCAGTATAGCCATTTCTGAGTAATAAGTTTTTCCCCTCATAATTGTCATCATTTATCCTCTGGTACAAACGCATATTTACTTAGAATTTCCCCTGTTGTCATCTTCCTTTCGTCTCACTGATAGAGGTCGCCTGGGAGACTCCTCTGGACCCATCATCTTCCTGGGAATATAAATCTTTGCAATACTCGAACCAGGTCAGCCGCTGGTGTTGTCGTCGTCTCCTACTGCACCAGGCAGCGCCTGGAATGAGTCACAGCCACTTCCACGGTACAAAACTCCAACCACATACGTATCACATGCCACACACATACGACATCCCTCCGACCCACACACCACACGCATCCACACGAAAGGCCTCAGAGTGCTAGCTGGTACCAGATTTGGACAAGAAGAAGTGGACAAAACTCCTTGACATCAAGACAGTGTCAGAGATGTGGTTTATTTCAGGAAAGAGTATATGGCTTCATTCTTACTGCGAGTGAAAACGTAGCAAAGATGATTGACAGGAGGCAATATAACATTAAAAAAGACGTCTACCCTGAACAGCGTCTGTGCTCAGCCTATCCCCTGGCGTAGGAAGTATGCCGTATGTATACCTATGCGTATATATATGTATACTTATACGTATACATATGTATACATGTACGTATAAATGTGGTACGTATAACACCCTTAAGAATATGATTTAAAAGTCAAGTAGACCTCAAGTACGTGGATGTTGTTCGTAAATGGGAACCGAAGATAGAAAGTCTTGATTGAGAGAAGGAGGCCAAGTGAGGATATTCCCTCTTAAGCCTCAGTTCTCTATTCTTAGCGCTACCTCTTTAACGCTGGAAATGGCGAGTATGTAAATAAAAAATGAAGTGTATATGTATGTATGTATATACGCTATGTAGGTTACGAGGTAATGCTACACAAACACCAGAGGCCCCAGTCTTGAGCCCGTGAGATGACCCAACATTGGATCACGGCAGCAGTGATCCGTATTCACCAGAGAGAGAGAGAGAGAGAGAGAGAGAGAGAGAGAGAGAGAGAGAGAGAGAGAGAGAGAGAGAGCCGCCCTTTTGCATCCCCGGCTGCCCAAGTTTGTCAGGAACTATCGGCGATGATCAGCCCTTGATGGCCGATGAGGAATCTAAATGCAAATTGATGCCAAAGATCTCGATTCCCATTCATCATCACCACACACACACACACACACACACACACACACACACACACACACACACACACACACACACACACACACCCCCCTAGAGTGTTGGGGGGGGGGAATATATTCATGGTGTGATGGGGAGTGTAAGTTGGTTGGTGGGGGAAGAGGAGGAGGAGGAGGAGGGGAATTAAAAGAGTGGGGGATTGGGTGTGGTGTGGGGAGGTGTGTGGTGTTCCGCCGGTGATGGGATTCATGGAAGTGTTCAAACGCGTGGGTTCACTGATGGGGAAGAACTGGTTCAAAAGGATCAGACGCCGTAGTGATGCGTCGGTCTGATTGTATTCGCGTTGTGAGTAAAGGGGGAAAAAATATGCAAACGGACTGAAAGGTCTCTGGTGGGCATATGTGTGTGTGTGTGTGTGTGTGTGTGATCATTGTAGGAAAGTGCACTTCGGAGCATATATATATATATATATATATATATATATATATATATATATATATATATATATATATATATATATATATATATATATACCTGCTTGGAAAGATTAGTAACCTTTTGTGAATATTGTATGTATAGATGATTTGTTACACACACACACACACACACACACATTACTGTCCTTACCCAAATATCACACATCAGGGACATTGACGCACAAAAAAAGCAACAGTTGTCTCCCACCTCAAGCCCACCACGACCGACCTCCTCCTTGACCGTTGTTTACACCAGAACTCTCGCTTTCGGCTGGAGGAAGTGTGAGTGGCGTTTGAGACCCCCTGGGAACTGTGTCATTTTGGTGACGTTGTTACATAGGTCATGGGACTGCCTCTCTCTCCCTGTTTGTGAGGGTACATGGGAGTCATCTCTTTGAACATTGGGAAAGCTTGTGGACTCTGAGTGGTTGATAATCAGAATGTGTCGAGAACAATCAGATATTTATGAAGTGTGTGTGAGTGTGTGTGTCTCTGGTCAGAAAGTATCTTGAGCAATCAGGAAGCCTATGTGATCTGAGTGTCTGTGATGGTCAGAATGTGTTTTGAACAGCCAAGATGCTTGTGTATGATCTGAGTATCTGTGATGGTCAGAATATGTCTTGAACAATCAGGTAATCTATAAACTGTGTGTTCTCTAATGGTCAGAATGCGTGGAAATCGTGTCGTCAACAATCAGAAAGCCTGTGGAACTGTCTTTGGTAATCAGGATGCATAGTTAGTCACGTCTTCGCCAATCAAAACGCATTTGGATAATCAGATAATCAGAACGTGTGGTGATCATATCTCCAGTCAGAACATATACGGAAATTACTTACTGGGTAATCAGAACCAGCGCTGATCTGAGCGTCACGGTGGTCAGAGCTGGTTTGATAAACACGACTCAGTCTTGGTAACACGGGGGTGGACGGAGGTGGTGAAGTAGCCAGCTTATATGCATCTCGCAATTCAAGGGAGAAAACATGGGTTGATTTCGTGATTTCTGCTGGGAAAATACGACAAAGTCTCTCTCTCTCTCTCTCTCTCTCTCTCTCTCTCTCTCTCTCTCTCTCTCTCTCTCTCTCTCTCTCTCTCTCTCTCTCTCTCTCTCTCTCTCTCTCCACTTTGAATCCTAAAGCCTCCATGTTCGTATTGTCTTGTACCAAAAATCCGTTCAGCTGGCAGTAAAGATATATCAACCAATGAAATTAAAAACAACAAGGCGGAGTGACAAGATATAATGATAACTTTGTTTGAGAAAAAAAAAAATGGTAAAAAAGTGCACATCACTTAAATCACTTAAATCAGGGGAAGACGCACTTAGACATCGTGAGTAATAAACAAACACTCAACGTCTTCGTCAAGTGCTGACCCCCGACCTAAAAGTCTCCCACTCGAGCAGCAGGGCAAATACTCCAGCTCACCCTTGAGTTCACCCTTTCACTGGTCACGTAATACTTCGGCCGCTCCAGGAAGCAGTGTCAGCAGCTGCGAGTAACTTTAATCTCGATTTTGTGGGAGAGCAATAAGAAAAAATTATCCTCCATTTAGATGGAGTGTAAGAATGGAGCTCTCTCACGTTGCCAATGATGTGGTATCTCCTTTATTTAAGCTCTCTCTCTCTCTCTCTCTCTCTCTCTCTCTCTCTCTCTCTCTCTCTCTCTCTCTCTCTCTCTCTCTCTCTCTCTCTCTCTCTCTCTCTCACTCTCTCTCTCTCTCTCTCTACGTTTTCTTTGTGGAGTAATGTCGAGCGTCAGTGTGGCTCCTGAGTCTTCTTGTTGTGATCAGTGTTGTGAGCTGTGTCTCTCACTCGTTGTTTCTCGTGGTCGGGACTTGGAATTGTATGGCTTGTCTTTATTGGGCGGGACTTGAAGTTATATAGGCCTTTTGTGTCTTTATTGGACAAGGCTTAAAGTAGCTGGGGTCTGTTGTGTCTTTATTGGATAGGAGGCAGTATAGGTCCTCAGTGTCTATATTCGACAGGACTTGAAGTAATGTAGATCTTTATTCTATTGGTTGGATGGGAGGGATATAGATCCATTGTCTCTTTGCAATAGATCTTGAAGAATATAGATCCCTTCTTTCTCAATAGACAAGACTTGAGGCAATGTAGTTCCTGTGTGTCTTTATTGGAGAGGACTTCCTGAAGTAATATAGGTTCTCCGTGTCTTTTTTTATTGACAGGACCTGTTGAAGCCTTGTAGACGCTGTGTCTTTGTCTTGAACAGGATCCCCGCGAAGGGAAGTTCGACCTTCAACTTATACCTTAAACAGGAGTTTCATTCCTGACATACCTCATTAACTTAGCATTTGAGGAAGAAGTACTCGTGGGTAATAGCTTAACTGCCTGACCTCTGCCTTTAGTGTTGACCTGACTTATGATGAAGATTCAAATCCTTTTTTTTTTTTTGTTTACAATACCATGAGTCGTTACCATCAACCCCCTTAACCATTTTGAGTGTTGACGGTCCTATGGAGTCCATCCCTCGAGCAGGACCCTTCGAGTGGAGACGAATCTTATCAACTTCTTCTTGGAACAGTACCACAGTCCTTCGTGTTTGCTCCCTCCCTCACCTCCCTCACCTGGGCAGTGATCAGTGTCCAGCCATACTGGGCCTCTCGTCTGATGAACTGGAAGGCCGCTGGTCTTTTGCCGCATGGTCTCCACCAGCACTCCCCTCTGTTCTCACGAGACCGCTAAGCCTACCAATCATGATTCATTTGGAGGAAGAGCAGTTTTTCTGATTGGCTGGTTCCCCGTGGTATACATAGGAGGGCTTCTGGGAGGGAGGGACGTTGGTGGTAAATTACATGTGTCAGTCACGTCACTTGTTTTTCGTTGTCGCGGTGTTGGATTAATATCGTACAGAGGATTTCTACTGATGGTAAGTTATCGTATACTGGCGTTGGCTTACGGATATATGTATTCTGTCACTGGAATGACTTACTGAAAAAAAAAAATGAAGCACAAACGTTTGTTCTTCGTTTGAGAGGAACATTTTCCAAATAATGCGAAGATGCTGAAGTTCTATGTGGCCGTAGTTCACTCTCCCACGACCGATTGTTTTGAAGTTTTAAGGCAAAGATGCTAGCAGTACCCCTCACTCCTTCATCACCCTCGTTCCACCCTCACTCCGTCACCATACTCCGTCACTACTCTCACTCCATACCATGCTCCCATAGGTGGACCTCCTTATCAAATATCATCCAGGAAAAGTTTGTGTGCATTAAGTCGACATGAACAGCACATCAAAAAGACTAAATTTAAACCTAGTGTGTATATCTGTTGACAACATATAAACCTGCTGAATAAGCAGTGTTTGTATGGCAGATTGTCGGGAAAATACCATTGCCAGATAAACGCTTGCCACATTCATATTCAATTTTAACAAGGGAAATGTAGAAGCAAGTCCCCATCAGCTCTATAACTTTACTCCTAAACAGAAGGCAGCGTTACAGGACGCTGAGCAATGGTTGGACGTGTGTCCATATGATATGTATTCCATGATCACAACAGGTTAGAACGCAAAAGTAAAATTGGCAGGTAATGAAGACCTGCTTCTAACTCTCTCTTATTATCAAAATCATACCTGAACTTGATTGACTGTCATCAGGCAACACTTATAACTAATGTCATTGATATCATTGTGCTTAAAGTCACATGTCTGTTAACTCCATAGAGGTGGCGACAGTGGACGTACATTTTCATATAGATTTCATTAAGTTTTCAGAAGTGACGCAGTTGATGCATATGGCATTTTTTTTTTTTTTGATAAGAAAATAGATGAACATTTTGATGGAATTTCAGTCGTCGGATCCTAAGGCATTTGAGCCACGCTCCAGTTTCTTTGAGAGTTTCTGGTATTTTGGATGGTAACCCCGATCCTTCAAGAGTCTTAAGACTTCAGCTTCCTTTCAGCAAACGCCATCACCAGTGGAGTGTGTTCAGTTGTTCTTACAGGAAAAAGAAAAGCGACGCATTTCTCTACATAACGAGAAGGACTGTAGCTCGCCACCAGGAGCTGGTAAAACACGCCCTCCCTCGGCCAATCACTTCTTAAGAATCTCGCATTTTTCTTCGTCCAACTCTTCTCAAAGTGTAATCAAGAAGTTGATTAGTCGAGTTAATTAATAAAGGGAAGAGTGGGCGTTAGGACAGGCAATATCACAGCCAATATGCGGCTCCCCTCCCTTCCTCCCTCTCTCTTTCTCCCCCCCCACACACACTACCTCCCCACCCCCCACGTTATATGGGGAGCCCACTCATCCCTCCCTCCCTCCCTCCCTCCCACTCATCTCCCCCCCCCCCCCTCCCTGTACCTCATGAAGGGGGAACGCATCCAAGCCAGTTAATTCTCTCGTTGTTCCCGCCGCTCTCGTTTCCCGTGTCCGACCCGTTATAACCGCGTATCAAAATATTGGACTATATTACGCTTGTTTGTCATGTCGCAAATACGATATTGTTACGTTCGTTTGCTGATGTTGTTGTTGGTGTTGGTGGTGTCCTTGTATGTAGCATCTGTGCGATTGTGTTCCTGTCTCACCTCACGATGTCTTTGCTGGCGCCTCCACAGACGACTGACTGTCCCAGAGAAGGTGGACATCGGTAGAATTTGTCTGTTCGCCCAATAGAATTGCGAGTCCGGTTTACCATCTTCGCGTCAAAGATACGTCAGTCTGAGCCACTGGGTTGAGTTCGCTGATAACTGATCTTGCTTGGGTATGACGGACGTGACCTTTGGCTTGATCTGTGAACGGTTCAGGTCAAAGACCGCGTTCGTCGTACCCCAATGAGGTCATCTATCGTCAGACTCAATCCAGCTGCTGAATGTGATGCGTTCATGGCACGAAGATGGCTGACCGCATTTATATTTCCCACGAACTGATGGAAGAATATTTCACTTGAAAGAAATTAACAGAGAAAAAGAATATAGAAGCTGTATTCTTATACAGCTATAGTTTGCCTTCCTCTATCCAAACATAGTTTACATTAACAGGTAAATCCGACTCAGTAATGAACTGATTGTCTAATATTTACCAGGTCAAGAGGGTCATTGTAGACAAGTTTTATCAAAATCACCAGAAAAGGTCAAGTTGGGTGACTAGCCTAGCATATAGAAGGTGGATCTTGATAACAACCAGGTTGATTAAGAGAAAGGAAGGAGGAAAAGGGTGAGGAGGGGCATTGTTTACTTCAGGCTCTGAGGTTAGAATTTAATAACATACTGAATATGAGATCCCGAAGAACCAAACCCAGCTCAGAATGTCTCTTTTTTTTTTCTACAGGTAAGGGATACTTTACGTACACACGAGTGGCAATGGTAAATCCCTTTTATACGTCCTTCCCTTGAATGTTTTGTGGACTGGCTCTACGGGAGATAACTTGTGTGGAGCTGCAGGGGCACAACAGGGAAGGTGGTTGACGGCGAGTGACCCCTGCATTAGACGCCATCCTTTTAGAATATATGACAGGAATTTTGTAATATGGCAAGTTGGCCGCTCCGTCATATTGAGCGTATTTTTATCTCCGTTTATTTTTTTTCCCCCGTCGTGATAAACATGTCAAATCGTGATACAAAAAAACGGGGAGCGCTCATATTTGAAGTCTTCGCATTTTGTACATTTTTTTTTTCTTTAATTTAGTGCCAGAACTTTGTGTCCAGTTGTATGACTATTCAGTGTTCTGGAAATTCTCTTTTCAGCCATTCTGTTAGATGTTTTGATATGATTTTAGAATTGCTAACTTAATAGTATATTAGCATACTTTCTATTCATGATAGCTGATGCATATAATTGAAACTTAACGGCTAATATATATATATATATATATATATATATATATATATATATATATAGATATAGATAGAGATAGATAGATAGATAGATAGATAGATAGATAGATAGATAGGATAACTTGTCTCACTGGCCCCTGGTGTCAGTGTTCATGTGTATAGTAAAAAGAATACATCATTCTTTCATGTATGACTTGATATGGTTGTACGTAATTTTGTGGAGCATTGGTTATACTTATTCATAATCAACCCGGGATAATTTATTTAAGACTTCTGTGTTACCCAGGACCTCTTTCCAGTGGCTTCTGCAGCCCAAGGCTGTGCTACTCCCAGTCGCTAGGAAGTGTTGTCTCCTTTGAAGTGGGAAGTTCTTTTGACGACACAGTCTTCCCAGAGGTGACTTTTCTCTCGCGTTGTAACTTCATGTGGGCTGAGTTGGGCAACACCTATTTTCTTTATATATATATGTATGTATATATATATATATATATATATATATATATATATATATATATATATATATATATATATATATATAAAGCGGAATTGGTAGTTATTGCTTGATATGCATACGATATATCATACCCTCATCATTACACGTATTACAGAAGAGAACACTTCACAAGGGGCCATAAAGAAGATAGTAGTGGTGGTGAGGTGTTTGTGTTATGCTCCCTCACACCCCCCCCTCGCCCCCTCTTCCTCACTCGCCGCATAAATGAGGGGAAGTTGCCGGCTCATAAAGAGGGGAGGAGGGTGCTTAATGCCCTAGTGTTGGGGGGGGGGGGGGGAGGTTGTTGTTTATCCTCATTGTCTCGCCCAGCGATTGGTTGTCTGGTGGTAGTTGTGGTGCTGGTAGTAAGTAGTAGTAGTAGTGGTAGTGGTAGTAGTAGTAGTAGTGGTAGTAGTAGTGGTAGTGGTAATGTTGTGCGGTGTCTCGTAAGAAGCTGTTGGGAGTGAGGTGAGGAGGTGAGTGGGATGTGTGTCATGCGAGGGTGAGTGAGTGAGCGAGGCTCCTCCCGGACGCCTGCTTATCCTCGCCGTATAGAACCTCGCATGACCTACGGTAAACTAGAGAGGGTATGAATCGCACGTACGTCCGGCAGGCGTAGCACGTACATACGTACGTGGAGGGACTGTTGTACGTTTGAGAAGCGTCGCGTCACCCTCTTGTTGGAAATGCGTTTTAGAATTAGACGTGTCTTTTCCGAGATTTGATTTAGCTGTCCCGTAGGGTAATTTGAGGGTCGTTGGTGCAATTGATGACGAGTAAAAGTATGGCACGACCCGTGGATTGGCTGATTAGGCCTGTCAGTAAAGGTCAGAGGCAGGTGATCGTAAAATTAATTAGGTTCCCTCGTACACCAGAACGTAACGTTGAAGAAAACGGAATTGGTGTGGGATGACTGCGCTTAGATCAATATTCGCCAAGATTCAGTGGTCTGTCGCTGTGTGCATTCCTCTCTCTCTCTCTCTCTCTCTCTCTCTCTCTCTCTGATCGTTGCTCTTTCAAAGCTGTCTTCTTAAGCTTGAGTCTGGATCAGAAAAGCCTTGTAAGCTTGCAGATAAACTGCCATCTTTACCTTTTCCCCTCCAAAAAAAAAGGGAAAACCTCGTACTCCATGGTGGCATGTCTTATAAATCCTTTATCATTACGTTATCATTACGTTATCCGTAATGAACATGAATCAGCGAATCTAATGACGTTTTCCAGCTGTAGTCAACAGCTTGCCAGATATCATTTTCAGTTCAGTAAGTTGACATAGCAAGGTGAGGTGTGATGTATTTTCCTTTAAGGGTATTTTTTAGTTGGTCGCCATTCTCAGTCTTATGGGACTTGTGAGTTCTATGACCGAGTTCTGGTGATGGAACGACTTGTACGAGACGATAAGACCCTCGAGTACGACGGTACTACCCTTGAACGCAACGATACGACCCTTGAGGACAACGATTCTACCCTTGAACGCAACGCTACGACCCTTAAGTAAGACGATGCTACCCTTGATTGCGGTGATTGTGACCCTTGAGCACAGCGATGTTACCCTTGAATGCGATGGTGTGACCCTTGAGCACAGCGATGTTACCCTTGAATGCGGTGATGTGACCCTTGAGCACAGCGATGTTACCCTTGAATGCGATGGTGTGACCCTTGAGCACAGCGATATTACCTTGAATACAGCGATGTTACCCTTGAATGCGATGGTGTGACCCTTGAGCACAGCGATATTACCCTTGAATACGGTGATGTGACCCTTGAGCACAGCGATGTTACCCTTGAATGCGATGGTGTGACCCTTGAGCACTGCGATGTTACCCTTGAATGCGGTGCTGTGACCCTTGAGCACAGCGATGTTACCCTTGAATGCGATGGTGTGACCCTTGAGCACAGCGATGTTACCCTTGAATACGGTGATGTGACCCTTGAGCACAGCGATGTTACCCTTGAATGCGATGGTGTGACCCTTGAACACGAAGGGATGGCTATGATAACCTGGCTTTTGAACTGGAATATAAGAACTAGATCTGATGTCATGTTATCGTACGCAAGGGTTATGCTATCGTGCTCAAGGGTCGTACCACACGTCGTGTTCAGAGGTCGTCGTACCTTGCGTCTTACTCACAGGTCATATCGTCGTGCTCAAGGGTCGTGCTCAAGAGGTTATGATTATTCTCGAGCATATTACGTTCATTAAACTGTATCGGATTCTACCACGCTCCTCTTTGGCGGGGCTTCACGTAAAAGGATTAAGTTCAAGACTCTCTCTCTCTCTCTCTCTCTCTCTCTCTCTCTCTCTCTCTCTCTCTCTCTCTCTCTCTCTCTCTCTCTCTCTCTCTCTCATTAGCGATCTATTGCTGAGCATGTCATTCCCTCAAGACGTGATGACATGGAGGTTAATTATCTCTGAACACTGATAAGACCACAGGTACACGAGATGATGGAAGAAGAGGCTTGTTAACCATACATGGAAGGGGAAAAGGCTTGTTAACCATACATGGAAGGAGAAAAGGCTTGTTAACCATACATGGAAGGGGAAAAGGCTTGTTAACCATACATGGTAACAGTGCTAAAATATTTGAGTCACAGTACAGGAGTTGATAATGTGTTATGCTTTTACCTAATGTTTAGTAGTCTCGTTTTTCTGTAGGTTTGCTTTATAGCCGTTTCTTTGGCAGGGAGGAAGAGCTTCAGCTGAGGGAAGTAGTCGCAAGCTTTATTTCGGTCATACAAGTGTCGTATGGAAAGTGTTCTGGAGTTAATGGCCTGCTGGAAGACAGATCAAAGGTTCTGTCTGTAAATGGAGCTCATCGGTTCATACATGTGTTGGTTTTGTGGGTACTTGTGGGAAGAAGGGAGGCTGAGTGAAGGGAAGTCCCGATATCGTTGACAGGTGGGCTCGATCGTTGACAGATGGGCTCGATCGTTGACAGGTGGGCTCGATCGTTGACAGATGGGCCCAATCGTTGACAGGTGAGCCCAATCGTTGACAGGTGGGCCCGATCGTTGACAGGTGTCTCGATCGTTGACAGGTGGGCCCGATCGTCGACAGGTGAGCCCAATCGTTGACAGGTGGGCCCAATCGTTGACAGGTGTCTCGATCGTTGACAGGTGGGCTCGATCGTTGACAGGTGGGCCCAATCGTTGACAGGTGGGCCCAATCGTTGACAGGTGCCCCAATCGTTGACAGGTACCCCCGATCGTTGACAGGTGCCCCAATCGTAGACAGGTGGGCCCAATCGTTGACAGGTACCCCCAATCGTTGACAGGTGCCCCAATCGTTGACAGGTACCCCCGATCGTTGACAGGTGGGCCCAATCGTTGACAGGTGGCTCGATCGTTGACAATTGGGCCCAATCGTTGACAGGTGAGCCCAATCGTTGACAGGTGAGCCCTGATCGTTGACAGGTGGGCCCAATCGTTGACAGGTGGGCCCGATCGTTGACAGGTACCCCACTCGTTGACAGGTGGGCCCAGTCGTTGACTGGTGAGCCCAATCGTTGACAGGTGGGCCCAATCGTTGACAGGTGGGCCCAATCGTTGACAGGTGTTCTGATCATAGACAGGTGACTTCAGTGAAACGAACTGTGAGGAGGAACTGTTGTACCGAACAAACTTTGCGGGAGGGTTGTCACTGAGTACGACTTGACCACAGGAGGTGTCAAGCACCCACTTCCCTGGATTATCTGGACGACACACGACCTCCTCCTAACGACACATCGCTTGGAGGAAACGACCTTAATGGTCGTTTAAACGACTCCTGGCTTACATGCGAGGGAGAAGTGCGTGCTCTGGTGAGGGCGGAATGTGGGCCTTGTGAGGAAGGATTGTGGGTGAGAAAGCCATGTTGTTACGTCTGGAAGATGTGTGGACCAGGTGTTTTTTTGCCTTGAAGAATTTTGTGTGTGAGAAATACTAAGAGAAACAGAAAGGATTTCCATGTGGCGATCCTGCATCCGGAGAAGCGGGATATCGACTCCAGGGGTTCGCTACACTACTCCGCCCGACTCTGTACGCTTCACAACGACTTGGTATGGAGTGGCTAGAGGGTGTGTGTGTCCTCTGTCCAGGCCTCACCAACGCATTGTAAGTGTC